>NW_026109089.1:0-98319 GCF_024516045.1 Bombus affinis
CTATAACGTTATATACTATTACGCTATAAGGTATAACGATATATTACATCACTATATGACGTATAACGCTATATAGCATCACTATATGACGTATAACGTTATATTGCATCACTATATGAAGTATAACGTTATATACTATTACGCTACAAGGTATAACGATATAGTGCATCACAATATGACGTATAACGTTATATACTAATATGTTATAACGCAGAACGTTATATCGCATCACTATAGGACGTATAACGTTACATTGCATCACTATATGACGTATAATGTTATATACTATTACGCTATAAGGTATAACGCTTTTTTGCATCACTATATGACGTATAACATTATATTGCATCACTATATGACGTATAACGTTATATACTAATATGTTATAACGCAGAACGTTATATCGCATCACTATAGGACGTATAACGTTACATTGCATCACTATATGACGTATAATGTTATATACTATTACGCTATAAGGTATAACGCTTTTTTGCATCACTATATGACGTATAACATTATATTGCATCACTATATGACGTATAACGTTATATACTATTACGCTATAAGGTATAACGATATATTGCATCACTATATGACGTATAACGTTATATACTATTACGCTATAAGGTATAACGATATATTGCATCACTATATGGCGTGTAACATTATATTGCATCACTATATGACGTAGAACGTTATATTGCATCACTATATGACGTATAATGTTATATACTATTACGCTATAAGGTATAACGCTTTTTTGCAACACTATATGACGTATGACGATATATTGCATCACTATATGACGTATAACGTTTTACAATATTACGCTATAAGGTATAACGATATGTTGCATCACTATATGACGTACAACGATATATACTATTACGTCATAACGTATAACGTAATGCTGCATCACTATATGACGTATAAAGTTATATAATATTACGCTATAACGTATAACGGTATATTGCATCACTATATGACGTATAATGTTATATACCTTTACGCTATAAGGTTAAACGCTTTCTTGCATCACTATATGACGTAGAACGTAATATTGCATCACTATATGACGTATAATGCTATATACTATTACGCTATAAGGTATAACGCTATATTGCATCACTATATGCCGTATAACGTTATATTGCATCTCTATATGACGTATAATGTTATTTACTAATATGTTATAACGCATAACGTTATATCGCATCACTATATGACGTATAACGTTATATAATATTACGCTATAAGGTATAACGATATATTGCTTCACTATATGACGTATAACGTTATATACTATTACGCTATAAGGTATAACGATATATTGCATCACTATATGACGTGTAACATTATATTGCATCACTATATGACGTAGAACGTTATATTGCATCACTATATGACGTAGAACGTTATATTGCATCACTATATGACGTATAATGTTATATACTATTACGTTATAACGAATAACGTTTTATTGCATCACTATATGACGTATAACGTTATATACTATTACGCTATAAGGTATAACGATATATTGCATCACTATATGACGTATAACATTATATTGCAACACAATATGACGTAGAACGTTATATTGCATCACTATATGACGTATAACGTTATATACTATTACGCTATACGGTATAACGATATATTGCATCACTATATGACGTATAACGCTATATTGCTTCACTATATGCCGTATAACGGTATATTGCATCTCTATATGTCGTATAATGTTATTTACTAATATTTTATAACGCATAACGTTATATCGTATCACTATATGACGTATAACGTTATATACTATTACGCTATAAGGTATAACGATGTACTGCATCTCTATGTGATGTATAACGTTATATAGCATCACTATATGACGTATAACGTTATATTGCATCGCTATATGCCGTATAACGTTGTATTGCATCACTATATGACGTATAACGTTATATGCTATTACGTTATAACGAATAACGTTGTATTGCATCACTATATGACGTATAACGTTATACTGCATCACTATATGCCGTATAACGTTATATTGCATCTCTATATGACTTATAATGTTATATACTAATATGTTATAACGCCGAACGTTATATCGCATCACTATAGGTCGCGTAACGTTATATTGCTTCACTATATGACGTATATCGTTATATACTATTACGTTATAACGAATAACGTTGTATTGCATCACTATATGTCGTATAACGTTATATACTATTACGCTATAAGGTATAACGATATATTGCTTCACTATATGACGTATAACGTTATATACTATTACGCTATAAGGTATAACGATATATTGCATCACTATATGACGTGTAACATTATATTGCATCACTATATGACGTAGAACGTTATATCGCATCACTATAGGTCGCATAACGATATATTGCTTCACTATATGACGTATAAACGTTATATACTATTACGCTATAAGGTATAACGATATATTGCATCACTATATGACGTATAATGTTATATACTATTACGCTATAAGGTATAACGCTTTTTTGCATCACTATATGACGTATAACGTTATATTTCATCACTATATGACGTACAACGTTATATACTATTACGCTATAAGGTATAACGATATATTGCTTCACTATATGACGTATAACGTCATATACTATTACGCTATAAGGTATAACGATATATTGCATCACAATATGACGTATAACGTTATATACTAATATGTTATAACGCAGAACGTTATATCGCGTCACTATAGGACGTATAACGTTACATTGCATCACTATATGACGTATAATGTTATATACTATTACACTATAAGGTATAACGATATATTGCATTACTATATGACGTATAATGTTATATACTATTACGCTATAAGGTATAACGCTTTTTTGCATCACTATATGACGTATAACGTTACATTTCATCACTATATGACGTACAACGTTATATACTATTACGCTATAAGGTATAACGATATATTGCTTCACTATATGACGTATAACGTCATATACTATTACGCTATAAGGTATAACGATATATTGCATCACTATATGACGTGTAACATTATATTGCATCACTATATGACGTAGAACGTTATATTGCATCACTGTATGACGTATAATGTTATATACTATTACGCTATAAGCTATAACGCTTTTTTGCATCACTATATGACGTATAACGATATATTGCATCACTATATGACGTATAACGTTATACAATTACGATATAACATATAACGTTATAACGCATCACTATAGGACGTATAATGTTATATTCCATCACTATATGACGTATAACGTTATATACTATTACGTTATAACGTATAACGTTACATTGCATAACTATATGACGTATAACGTTATATACTACTACGTTATGCTGGAATAAAGTTATATTGCATCACTGTATTACGTATAACGTTATATACTATTACGTTATGATGTAATAACGTTATATTGCACCACTGTATGACGTATAACGTCATATACTATTACGTTATAACGCACAACGTTATATGGCATCACTATAGGACGTATAACGTTATATTGCATCACTATATGACGTATAACGTTATATACTATTAGGCTATAAGGTATAACGCTTTATTGCATCACTATATGACGTATAACGTTATGTTGCATCACTATTTGCCGTATAACGTTATATACTATTACGCTATAAGGTATAACGATATATTGCATCACTATATGACGTATAACGTTAAATTGCATCACTATATGACGTATAACGTTATATACTATTAGGCTATAAGGTATAACGCTTTATTGCATCACTATATGACGTATAACGTTATATTGCATCACTATATGACGTATAACGTTATATTGCTTCACTATATGACGTATAACGTTATATACTATTACGTTATGAAGTAATAACGTTATATTGCATCACTATATGACGTATAACTTTATATACTACTACGCTATATGGTATAACGATATATTGCATGACTATATGACGTATAACGTTATATACTAATATGTTATAACGCAGAACGTTATATCGCATCACTATAGGACGTATAACGTTATATACTAATATCTTATAACGCAGAACGTTATAACGCATCACTATAGGACGTATAATGTTATATTCCATCACTATATGACGTATAACGTTATATACTATTACGTTATAACGTATAACGTTACATTGCATAACTATATGACGTATAACGTTATATACTACTACGTTATGCTGGAATAACGTTATATTGCATCACTGTATTACGTATAACATTATATACTATTACGTTATGAAGTAATAACGTTATATTGCACCACTGTATGACGCATAACGTCATATACTATTACGTTATAACGCATAACGTTATATGGCATCACTATAGGACGTATAACGTTATATTGCATCGCTATATGCCGTATAACGTTGTATTGCATCACAATATGACGTATAACGTTTTACACTATTACGATATAAGGTATAACGAAATGTTGCATCACTACGTGACGTACAACGATATATACTATTACGTCATATCGTATAACGTAATACTGCATCACTAAAAGACGTATGAAGTTATATACTACTACGTTATGAGGTACAAGGATATACTGCATCACTATATGACGTATAATGTTATTTTCTAATATGTTATAACGCATAACGTTATATCGCATCACTATATGACGTATAGCGTTATATAGTATTACGCTATAAGGTATAATGATATATTGCGTCACTATATGACGCATAACGTTATATCCTATTACGCTATAAGGTATAACGGTATATTGCATCACTATATGACGTGTAACATTATATTGCATCACTATATGACGTAGAACGTTATATTGCATCACTATATACGTATAACGTTATAAACTATTACGCTATAAGGTTTAACGACATATTGCATCACTATATGACGTATAACGTTATATTCTAATTTGTTATAACGCAGAACGTTATATCGCATCACTATAGAACGTATAACGTTATATTGCATCACTATATGACGTATAACGTTATATACTATTACGTTATAACGCAGAACGTTATATCGCATCACTATAGGACGTATAACGTTATATTGCATCACTATATGACGTATAACGTTTTACACTATTACGCTATAAGGTATAACGATATGTTGCATCACTACGTGACGTACAACGATATATACTATTACGTCATAACGTATAACGTAATACTGCATCACTATATGAAGTATAACGTTATATACTATTACGCTACAACGTATAACGATATATTGCATCACTATATAACGTATGAAGTTATATACTACTACGTTACGAGGTATAAGGATGTACTGCATCACTATATGACGTATAACGTTATATTGCATCACTATATGCCGTATAACGTTATATTGCATCACTATATGACGTATAACGTTACATAATATTACGCTATATGGTATAACGATATATTGCGTCACTATATGACGTATAACGTTATATACTATTACGCTATAAGGTATAACGATATATTGCATCACTATATGACGTATAACATTATATTGCATCACTATATGACGTAGAACGTTATATACTATTACGTTATAAAGAATAACGTTGTATTGCATCACTATATGACGTATAACGTTATATACTATTACGCTATAAGGTATAACGTTATATTGCATCGCTATATGCCGTATAACGTTGTTTTGCATCACTATATGACGTATAACGTTATATACTATTACGATATAAGGTATAACGCTATATTGCATCACTATATGACGTATAACATTATATTGCATCACTATCTGACGTAGAACGTTACATTGCATCGCTATATGACGTATAACGTTATATACTATTACGCTATAAGGTATAACGATATATTGCATCACTATATGACGTATAACGTTATATACAATTACGTTATAACATATAACGTTATAACGCATAACTATAGGACGTATAATGTTATATTCCATCACTATATGACGTATAACGTTATATACTATTACGTTATAACGTATAACGTTACATTGCATCACTATAGGACGTATAACGTTATATTGCATCACTATATGACGTATAACGTTATATACAATTACGTTATAACATATAACGTTATATCGCATCATTATATGACGTATAATGTTATATTCCATTACTATATGACGTATAACGTTATATACTATTACGTTATGACGTATAACGTTATATTGCATAACTATAAGACGTATAACGTTATATACTATTACGCTCTGAGGTATAACGATATATTGCATCACTATATGACGTATAACGTTATATACTAATATCTTATAACGCAGAACGTTATATCGCATCACTATAGGACGTATAACGTTATATTGCTTCACTATATGACGTATAACGTTATATACTATTACGCTATAAGGTATAACGCTTTATTGCATCACTGTATGACGTATAACGTTATATTGCATCACTATATGACGTATAACGTTATATACTATTACGCTATAAGGTATAACGTTATATTGCATCACTATTTGCCGTATAACGTTATATACTATTACGCTATAAGGTATAACGCTTTATTGCACCACTATATGACGTATAACGTTATATTGCATCACTATATGACGTATAGCGTTATATACTATTACGCTATAAGGTATAACGTTATATTGCATCACTATATAACGTATAACGTTATATACTAATATGTTATAACGCAGAACGTTATATCGCATCACTGTAGGACGTATAACGTTATACTGCATCTCTATATGACGTATAATGTTATTTACTAATATGTTATAATGCATAACGTTGTATCGCATCACTATATGACGTATAACCTTATATACTATTACGCTATAAGGTATAACGCTTTATTGCATCACTGTATGACGTATAACGTTATATTGCATCACTATATGACGTATAAAGTTATATACTATTACGCTATAAGGTATAACGTTCTATTGCATCACTATTTGCCGTATAACGTTATATACTATTACGCTATAAGGTATAACGCTTTATTGCATGGCTATATGACGTATAACGTTATATTGCATCACTATATGACGTATAACGTTATATTGCATCACTATATGACGTATAACGTTATATACTATTACGCTCTAAGGTATAACGATGTATTGCATCACTATAGGAGGTATAACGTTATACTGCATCACTATATGACGTACAACGTTATATACTATTACGCTATAATGTATGACGATATATTGCATCACTATATGACGTATAACGTTATACACTATTACGCTATAAGGTATAACGCTTTATTGCATCACTATATGACGTATAACGATATATTGCATCACTATATGACGTATAACGATATATTGCATCACTATATGACGTATCACGTTATATACTAATATGTTATAACGCAGAACGTTATATCGCATCACTATTGGACGTATAACGTTATATTGCATCACTATATGACGTATAACGTTATATACTATTACGTTATAACGCAGAACGTTATATCGCATCACTATAGGACGTATAACGTTATACTGCATCTCTATATGGCGTATAATGTTATTTACTAATATGTTATAATGCATAACGTTGTATCGCATCACTATATGACGTATAACGCTATATACTATTACGCTATAAGGTATAACGCTTTATTGCATCACTGTATGACGTATAACGTTATATTGCATCACTATATGACGTCTAACGTTATATACTAATATGTTATAACGCAGAACGTTATATCGCATCACTATAGAACGTATAACGTTATATACTATTACGCTATAAGGTATAACGATATATTGCATCACTATATGACGTATAACGTTATATACAATTACGTTATAACATATAACGTTATAACGCATAACTATAGGACGTATAATGTTATATTCCATCACTATATGACGTATAACGTTATATACTATTACGTTATAACGTATAACGTTACATTGCATAACTATATGACGTATAACGTTATATACTACTACGTTATGCTGGAATAACGTTATATTGCATCACTATATGACGTAGAACGTTATATTGCATCACTATATGACTTATAACGTTATATACTTTTACGCTATAAGGTATAACGATATATTGCATCACTATATGACGTATAACGTTATATACTATTACGCTATAAGGTATAACGTTATATTGCATCGCTATATGCCGTATAACGTTGTTTTGCATCACTATATGACGTATAACGTTATATACTATTACGATATAAGGTATAACGCTATATTGCATCACATTATGACGTATAACATTATATTGCATCACTATATGACGTAGAACGTTACATTGCATCGCTATATGACGTATAACGTTATATACTATTACGCTATAAGGTATAACGATATATTGCATCACTATATGACGTATAAGGTTATATACAATTACGTTATAACATATAACGTTATAACGCATAACTATAGGACGTATAATGTTATATTCCATCACTATATGACGTATAACGTTATATACTATTACGTTATAACGTATAACGTTACATTGCATCACTATAGGACGTATAACGTTATATTGCATCACTATATGACGTATAACGTTATATACAATTACGTTATAACATATAACGTTATATCGCATCATTATATGACGTATAATGTTATATTCCATTACTATATGACGTATAACGTTATATACTATTACGTTATAACGTATAACGTTATATTGCATAACTATAAGACGTATAACGTTATATACTATTACGCTCTGAGGTATAACGATATATTGCATCACTATATGACGTATAACGTTATATACTAATATCTTATAACGCAGATCGTTATATCGCATCACTATAGGACGTATAACGTTATATTGCTTCACTATATGACGTATAACGTTATATACTTTTACGCTATAAGGTATAACGCTTTATTGCATCACTGTATGACGTATAACGTTATATTGCATCACTATATGACGTATCACGTTATATACTAATATGTTATAACGCAGAACGTTATATCGCATCACTATTGGACGTATAACGTTATATTGCATCACTATATGACGTATAACGTTATATACTATTACGTTATAACGCAGAACGTTATATCGCATCACTATAGGACGTATAACGTTATACTGCATCTCTATATGGCGTATAATGTTATTTACTAATATGTTATAATGCATAACGCTGTATCGCATCACTATATGACGTATAACGCTATATACTATTACGCTATAAGGTATAACGCTTTATTGCATCACTGTATGACGTATAACGTTATATTGCATCACTATATGACGTCTAACGTTATATACTAATATGTTATAACGCAGAACGTTATATCGCATCACTATAGAACGTATAACGTTATATTGCATCACTATATGACGTATAACGTTATATACTATTACGTTATAACGCAGAACGTTATATCGCATCACTATAGGACGTATAACGTTATATTGCATCACTATATGACGTATAACGTTATATACTATTACGCTATAAGGTATAACGTTATATTGCATCACTATTTGCCGTATAACGTTATATACTATTACGCTATAAGGTATAACGCTTTATTGCATCACTATATGACGTATAACGTTACATTGCATCACTATATGACGTATAACGTTATATACTATTACGCTATAAGGTATAACGTTATATTGCATCACTATATGACGTATAACGTTATATACTAATATGTTATAACGCAGAACGTTATATCGCATCACTGTAGGACGTATAACGTTATACTGCATCTCTATATGACGTATAATGTTATTTACTAATATGTTATAATGCATAACGTTGTATCGCATCACTATATGACGTATAACCTTATATACTATTACGCTATAAGGTATAACGCTTTATTGCATCACTGTATGACGTATAACGTTATATTGCATCACTAAATGACGTATAACGTTATATACTATTACGCTATAAGGTATAACGTTATATTGCATCACTATTTGCCGTATAACGTTATATACTATTACGCTATAAGGTATAACGCTTTATTGCATGGCTATATGACGTATAACGTTATATTGCATCACTATATGACGTATAACGTTATATACTATTACGCTCTAAGGTATAACGATGTATTGCATCACTATAGGAGGTATAACGTTATATTGCATCACTATAGGACGTATAACGTTATATACTATTACGCTCTAAGGTATAACGATATACTGCATCACTATATGACGTACAAGGTTATATACTATTACGCTATAATGTATGACGATATATTGCATCACTATATGACGTATAACGTTATACACTATTACGCTATAAGGTATAACGCTTTATTGCATCACTATATGACGTATAACGATATATTGCATCATTATATGACGTATAACGATATATTGCATCACTATATGACGTATCACGTTATATACTAATATGTTATAACGCAGAACGTTATATCGCATCACTATTGGACGTATAACGTTATATACTATTACGTTATAACGCAGAACGTTATATCGCATCACTATAGGACGTATAACGTTATATTGCATCACTATATGACGTATAACGCTATATACTATTACGCTATAAGGTATAACGCTTTATTGCATCACTGTATGTCGTATAACGTTATATTGCATCACTATATGACGTCTAACGTTATATACTAATATGTTATAACGCAGAACGTTATATCGCATCACTATAGAACGTATAACGTTATATTGCATCACTATATGACGTATAACGTTATATACTATTACGTTATAACGCAGAACGTTATATCGCATCACTATAGGACGTATAACGTTATATTGCATCACTATATGACGTATAACGTTACATAATATTACGCTATAAGGTATAACGATATATTGCGTCACTATATGACCTATAACGTTATATACTATTACGTTATAAAGAATAACGGTGTATTGCATCACTATATGACGTATAACGTTATATACTATTACGCTATAAGGTATAACGATATATTGCATCACTATATGACGTATAACATTATATTGCATCACTATATGACGTAGAACGTTATATTGCATCACCATATGACGTATAACGTTATATACTTTTACGCTATAAGGTATAACGATATATTGCATCACTATATGACGTATAACGTTATATACTATTACACTATAAGGTATAACGTTATATTGCATCGCTATATGCCGTATAACGTTGTTTTGCATCACTATATGACGTATAACGTTATATACTATTACGCTATAAGGTATAACGCTATATTGCATCACTATATGACGTATAACATTATACTGCATCACTATATGACGTATAACGTTATATTGCTTCACTATAAGACGTATAACGTTATATACTACTACGATATGAAGGATTAACTATATATTGCATCTCTGTATGACGTATAACATTATATACTATTACGTTATGAAGGAATAACGTTATATTGCATCACTACATGACGTATAACGTTATATACTATTACGCTATAAGGTATAACGGTATATTGCATCACTATATGACGTATAACATTATATTGCATCACTATATGACGTAGAGCGTTATATTGCATCACTATATGACGTATAACTTTATATACTATTACGCTATAAGGTATAACGATATATTGCATCACTATATGACGTATAACATTATATTGCATCACTATATGACGTTAAACGTTATATACTATTACGTTATAACGAATAACGTTGTATTGCATCTCTGTATGGCGTAGAACGTTATATACTATTACGTTATAAAGAATAACGTTGTATTGCATCACTATATGACGTATAACGTTATATACTATTACGCTATAAGGTATAACGATATATTGCATCACTAAATGACGTAGAACGTTATATACTATTACGTTATAAAGAATAACGTTGTATTGCATCACTATATGACGTATAACGTTATATACTATTACGCTATAAGGAATAACGATATATTGCATCACTATATGACGTATAACATTATATTGCATCACTATATGACGTAGAAAGTTATATTGCATCACCATATGACGTATAACGTTATATACTTTTACGCTATAAGGTATAACGATATATTGCATCACTATATGACGTATAACGTTATATACTATTACGCTATAAGGTATAGCGTTATATTGCATCGCTATATGCCGTATAACGTTGTTTTGCATCACTATATGACGTATAACGTTATATACTATTACGATATAAGGTATAACGCTATATTGCATCACTATATGACGTATAACATTATATTGCATCACTATATGACGTATAACGTTATATTGCTTCACTATATGACGTATAACGTTATATACTATTACGTTATAACGTATAACGTTATATGGCATCACTATTGGAGGTATAACGTTATACTGCATCACTATATGACGTACAACGTTATATGTTATTACGCTATAAGGTATAACGATATATTGCATCACTATATGGCGTATCACGTTATATACTAATATGTTATAACGCAGAACGTTATATCGCATCACTATAGGACGTATAACGTTATATTGCATCACTATATGACGTATTACGTTATATACTATTACGTTATAACGCAGAACGTTATATCGCATCACTATAGGACGCATAACGTTATACTGCATCTCTATATGACGTATAATATTATTTACTAATATGTTATAATGCATAACGTTGTATCGCATCACTATATGACGTATAACGTTATATACTATTACGCTATAAGGTATAACGATGTAGTGCATCACTATGTGATGTATAACGATATATAGCATCACTATATGACGTATAACGTTATATACTACTACGATATGAAGGAATAACTATATATTGCGTCTCTGTATGACGTATAACGTTATACACTATTACGCTATAAGGTATAACGCTTTATTGCATCACTATATGACGTATAACGATATATTGCATCACTATATGACGTATAACGATATATTGCATCACTATATGACGTATAACGTTATATACTATTACGCTATAAGGTATAACGTTCTATTGCATCACTATTTGCCGTATAACGTTATATACTATTACGCTATAAGGTATAACGCTTTATTGCATGGCTATATGACGTATAACGTTATATTGCATCACTATATGACGTATAACGTTATATACTATTACGCTCTAAGGTATAACGATGTATTGCATCACTATAGGAGGTATAACGTTATACTGCATCACTATATGACGTACAACGTTATATACTATTACGCTATAATGTATGACGATATATTGCATCACTATATGACGTATAACGTTATACACTATTACGTTATAACGCAGAACGTTATATCGCATCACTATAGGACGTATAACGTTATACTGCATCTCTATATGGCGTATAATGTTATTTACTAATATGTTATAATGCATAACGTTGTATCGCATCACTATATGACGTATAACGCTATATACTATTACGCTATAAGGTATAACGCTTTATTGCATCACTGTATGACGTATAACGTTATATTGCATCACTATATGACGTCTAACGTTATATACTAATATGTTATAACGCAGAACGTTATATCGCATCACTATAGAACGTATAACGTTATATACTTTTACGCTATAAGGTATAACGATATATTGCATCACTATATGACGTATAACGTTATATACTATTACACTATAAGGTATAACGTTATATTGCATCGCTATATGCCGTATAACGTTGTTTTGCATCACTATATGACGTATAACGTTATATACTATTACGCTATAAGGTATAACGCTATATTGCATCACTATATGACGTATAACATTATACTGCATCACTATATGACGTATAACGTTATATTGCTTCACTATAAGACGTATAACGTTATATACTACTACGATATGAAGGATTAACTATATATTGCATCTCTGTATGACGTATAACATTATATACTATTACGTTATGAAGGAATAACGTTATATTGCATCACTACATGACGTATAACGTTATATACTATTACGCTATAAGGTATAACGGTATATTGCATCACTATATGACGTATAACATTATATTGCATCACTATATGACCTAGAGCGTTATATTGCATCACTATATGACGTATAACTTTATATACTATTACGCTATAAGGTATAACGATATATTGCATCACTATATGACGTATAACATTATATTGCATCACTATATGACGTTAAACGTTATATACTATTACGTTATAACGAATAACGTTGTATTGCATCTCTGTACGGCGTAGAACGTTATATACTATTACGTTATAAAGAATAACGTTGTATTGCATCACTATATGACGTATAACGTTATATACTATTACGCTATAAGGTATAACGATATATTGCATCACTATATGACGTAGAACGTTATATACTATTACGTTATAAAGAATAACGTTGTATTGCATCACTATATGACGTATAACGTTATATACTATTACGCTATAAGGAATAACGATATATTGCATCACTATATGACGTATAACATTATATTGCATCACTATATGACGTAGAAAGTTATATTGCATCACCATATGACGTATAACGTTATATACTTTTACGCTATAAGGTATAACGATATATTGCATCACTATATGACGTATAACGTTATATACTATTACGCTATAAGGTATAGCGTTATATTGCATCGCTATATGCCGTATAACGTTGTTTTGCATCACTATATGACGTATAACGTTATATACTATTACGATATAAGGTATAACGCTATATTGCATCACTATATGACGTATAACATTATATTGCATCACTATATGACGTATAACGTTATATTGCTTCACTATATGACGTATAACGTTATATACTATTACGTTATAACGTATAACGTTATATGGCATCACTATAGGAGGTATAACGTTATACTGCATCACTATATGACGTACAACGTTATATGTTATTACGCTATAAGGTATAACGATATATTGCATCACTATATGGCGTATCACGTTATATACTAATATGTTATAACGCAGAACGTTATATCGCATCACTATAGGACGTATAACGTTATATTGCATCACTATATGACGTATTACGTTATATACTATTACGTTATAACGCAGAACGTTATATCGCATCACTATAGGACGCATAACGTTATACTGCATCTCTATATGACGTATAATATTATTTACTAATATGTTATAATGCATAACGTTGTATCGCATCACTATATGACGTATAACGTTATATACTATTACGCTATAAGGTATAACGATGTAGTGCATCACTATGTGATGTATAACGATATATAGCATCACTATATGACGTATAACGTTATATACTACTACGATATGAAGGAATAACTATATATTGCATCTCTGTATGACGTATAACGTTATACACTATTACGCTATAAGGTATAACGCTTTATTGCATCACTATATGACGTATAACGATATATTGCATCACTATATGACGTATAACGATATATTGCATCACTATATGACGTATAACGTTATATACTATTACGCTATAAGGTATAACGTTCTATTGCATCACTATTTGCCGTATAACGTTATATACTATTACGCTATAAGGTATAACGCTTTATTGCATGGCTATATGACGTATAACGTTATATTGCATCACTATATGACGTCTAACGTTATATACTATTACGCTCTAAGGTATAACGATGTATTGCATCACTATAGGAGGTATAACGTTATACTGCATCACTATATGACGTACAACGTTATATACTATTACGCTATAATGTATGACGATATATTGCATCACTATATGACGTATAACGTTATACACTATTACGCTATAAGGTATAACGCTTTATTGCATCACTATATGACGTATAACGATATATTGCATCACTATATGACGTATAACGATATATTGCATCACTATATGACGTATCACGTTATATACTAATATGTTATAACGCAGAACGTTATATCGCATCACTATTGGACGTATAACGTTATATTGCATCACTATATGACGTATAACGTTATATACTATTACGTTATAACGCAGAACGTTATATCGCATCACTATAGGACGTATAACGTTATACTGCATCTCTGTATGGCGTATAATGTTATTTACTAATATGTTATAATGCATAACGTTGTATCGCATCACTATATGACGTATAACGCTATATACTATTACGCTATAAGGTATAACGCTTTATTGCATCACTGTATGACGTATAACGTTATATTGCATCACTATATGACGTCTAACGTTATATACTAATATGTTATAACGCAGAACGTTATATCGCATCACTATAGAACGTATAACGTTATATACTATTACGCTATAAGGTATAACGATATATTGCATCACTATATGACGTATAACGTTATAAACAATTACGTTATAACATATAACGTTATAACGCATAACTATAGGACGTATAATGTTATATTCCATCACTATATGACGTATAACGTTATATACTATTACGTTATAACGTATAACGTTACATTGCATAACTATATGACGTATAACGTTATATACTACTACGTTATGCTGGAATAACGTTATATTGCATCACTATATGACGTAGAACGTTATATTGCATCACTATATGACTTATAACGTTATATACTTTTACGCTATAAGGTATAACGATATATTGCATCACTATATGACGTATAACGTTATATACTATTACGCTATAAGGTATAACGTTATATTGCATCGCTATATGCCGTATAACGTTGTTTTGCATCACTATATGACGTATAACGTTATATACTATTACGATATAAGGTATAACGCTATATTGCATCACATTATGACGTATAACATTATATTGCATCACTATATGACGTAGAACGTTACATTGCATCGCTATATGACGTATAACGTTATATACTATTACGCTATAAGGTATAACGATATATTGCATCACTATATGACGTATAACGTTATATACAATTACGTTATAACATATAACGTTATAACGCATAACTATAGGACGTATAATGTTATATTCCATCACTATATGACGTATAACGTTATATACTATTACGTTATAACGTATAACGTTACATTGCATCACTATAGGACGTACAACGTTATATACTATTACGCTATAATGTATGACGATATATTGCATCACTATATGACGTATAACGTTATACACTATTACGCTATAAGGTATAACGCTTTATTGCATCACTATATGACGTATAACGATATATTGCATCACTATATGACGTATAACGATATATTGCATCACTATATGACGTATCACGTTATATACTAATATGTTATAACGCAGAACGTTATATCGCATCACTATTGGACGTATAACGTTATATTGCATCACTATATGACGTATAACGTTATATACTATTACGTTATAACGCAGAACGTTATATCGCATCACTATAGGACGTATAACGTTATACTGCATCTCTATATGGCGTATAATGTTATTTACTAATATGTTATAATGCATAACGTTGTATCGCATCACTATATGACGTATAACGCTATATACTATTACGCTATAAGGTATAACGCTTTATTGCATCACTGTATGACGTATAACGTTATATTGCATCACTATATGACGTCTAACGTTATATACTAATATGTTATAACGCAGAACGTTATATCGCATCACTATAGGACGTATAACGTTATATTGCTTCACTATATGACGTATAACGTTATATACTATTACGCTATAAGGTATAACGCTTTATTGCATCACTGTATGACGTATAACGTTATATTGCATCACTATATGACGTATAACGTTATATACTATTACGCTATAAGGTATAACGTTATATTGCATCACTATTTGCCGTATAACGTTATATACTATTACGCTATAAGGTATAACGCTTTATTGCACCACTATATGACGTATAACGTTATATTGCATCACTATATGACGTATAGCGTTATATACTATTACGCTATAAGGTATAACGTTATATTGCATCACTATATGACGTATAACGTTATATACTAATATGTTATAACGCAGAACGTTATATCGCATCACTGTAGGACGTATAACGTTATACTGCATCTCTATATGACGTATAATGTTATTTACTAATATGTTATAATGCATAACGTTGTATCGCATCACTATATGACGTATAACCTTATATACTATTACGCTATAAGGTATAACGCTTTATTGCATCACTGTATGACGTATAACGTTATATTGCATCACTATATGACGTATAACGTTATATACTATTACGCTATAAGGTATAACGTTCTATTGCATCACTATTTGCCGTATAACGTTATATACTATTACGCTATAAGGTATAACGCTTTATTGCATGGCTATATGACGTATAACGTTATATTGCATCACTATATGACGTATAACGTTATATACTATTACGCTCTAAGGTATAACGATGTATTGCATCACTATAGGAGGTATAACGTTATACTGCATCACTATATGACGTACAACGTTATATACTATTACGCTATAATGTATGACGATATATTGCATCACTATATGACGTATAACGTTATACACTATTACGCTATAAGGTATAACGCTTTATTGCATCACTATATGACGTATAACGATATATTGCATCACTATATGACGTATAACGATATATTGCATCACTATATGACGTATCACGTTATATACTAATATGTTATAACGCAGAACGTTATATCGCATCACTATTGGACGTATAACGTTATATTGCATCACTATATGACGTATAACGTTATATACTATTACGTTATAACGCAGAACGTTATATCGCATCACTATAGGACGTATAACGTTATACTGCATCTCTATATGGCGTATAATGTTATTTACTAATATGTTATAATGCATAACGTTGTATCGCATCACTATATGACGTATAACGCTATATACTATTACGCTATAAGGTATAACGCTTTATTGCATCACTGTATGACGTATAACGTTATATTGCATCACTATATGACGTCTAACGTTATATACTAATATGTTATAACGCAGAACGTTATATCGCATCACTATAGAACGTATAACGTTATATTGCATCACTATATGACGTATAACGTTATATACTATTACGTTATAACGCAGAACGTTATATCGCATCACTATAGGACGTATAACGTTATATTGCATCACTATATGACGTATAACGTTATATACTATTACGCTATAAGGTATAACGTTATATTGCATCACTATTTGCCGTATAACGTTATATACTATTACGCTATAAGGTATAACGCTTTATTGCATCACTATATGACGTATAACGTTATATTGCATCACTATATGACGTATAACGTTATATACTATTACGCTATAAGGTATAACGTTATATTGCATCACTATATGACGTATAACGTTATATACTAATATGTTATAACGCAGAACGTTATATCGCATCACTGTAGGACGTATAACGTTATACTGCATCTCTATATGACGTATAATGTTATTTACTAATATGTTATAATGCATAACGTTGTATCGCATCACTATATGACGTATAACCTTATATACTATTACGCTATAAGGTATAACGCTTTATTGCATCACTGTATGACGTATAACGTTATATTGCATCACTATATGACGTATCACGTTATATACTAATATGTTATAACGCAGAACGTTATATCGCATCACTATAGGACGTATAGCGTTATATTGCATCACTATATGATGTATAACGTTATAGACTATTACGTTATAACGCAGAACGTTATATCGCATCACTATAGGACGTATAACGTTATACTGCATCTCTATATGACGTATAATATTATTTACTAATATGTTATAATGCATAACGTTGTATCGCATCACTATATGACGTATAACGTTATATACTATTACGCTATAAGGTATAACGATGTAGTGCATCACTATGTGATGTATAACGATATATAGCATCACTATATGACGTATAACGTTATATACTACTACGATATGAAGGATTAACTATATATTGCATCTCTGTATGACGTATAACATTATATACTATTACGTTATGAAGGAATAACGTTATATTGCATCACTACATGACGTATAACGTTATATACTATTACGCTATAAGGTATAACGATGTACTCCATCACTGTATGACGTATAACGTTATATACTACTACGATATGAAGGAGTAGCGTTATATTGCATCACTGTATGACGTATAACATTATATACTATTACGTTATAAAGGAATAACGTTATACTGCATCACTATATGACGTATAACGTTATATAATATTACGCTATAAGGTATAACAATATATTGCGTCACTATATGACGTATAACGTTATATACTATTACGCTATAACGTATAACGATATATTGCTTCACTATATGACGTATAACATTATATTGCATCACTATATTGCGTATAACGTTATATACTATTACGCTATAAGGTATAACGATTTACTGCATCACTATGTGATGTATAACGTTATATAGCATCACTATATGACGTATAACGCTATATACTATTACGTTATAAAGAATAACGTTGTATTGCATCACTATATGACGTATAACGTTATATACTATTACGCTATAAGGTATAACGGTATATTGCATCACTATATGACGTATAACATTATATTGCATCACTATATGACGTAGAGCGTTATATTGCATCACTATATGACGTATAACTTTATATACTATTACGCTATAAGGTATAACGATATATTGCATCACTATATGACGTATAACATTATATTGCATCACTATATGACGTTAAACGTTATATACTATTACGTTATAACGAATAACGTTGTATTGCATCTCTGTATGGCGTAGAACGTTATATACTATTACGTTATAAAGAATAACGTTGTATTGCATCACTATATGACGTATAACGTTATATACTATTACGCTATAAGGTATAACGATATATTGCATCACTATATGACGTAGAACGTTATATACTATTACGTTATAAAGAATAACGTTGTATTGCATCACTATATGACGTATAACGTTATATACTATTACGCTATAAGGAATAACGATATATTGCATCACTATATGACGTATAACATTAAATTGCATCACTATATGACGTAGAAAGTTATATTGCATCACCATATGACGTATAACGTTATATACTTTTACGCTATAAGGTATAACGATATATTGCATCACTATATGACGTATAACGTTATATACTATTACGCTATAAGGTATAGCGTTATATTGCATCGCTATATGCCGTATAACGTTGTTTTGCATCACTATATGACGTATAACGTTATATACTATTACGATATAAGGTATAACGCTATATTGCATCACTATATGACGTATAACATTATATTGCATCACTATATGACGTATAACGTTATATTGCTTCACTATATGACGTATAACGTTATATACTATTACGTTATAACGTATAACGTTATATGGCATCACTATAGGAGGTATAACGTTATACTGCATCACTATATGACGTACAACGTTATATGTTATTACGCTATAAGGTATAACGATATATTGCATCACTATATGGCGTATCACGTTATATACTAATATGTTATAACGCAGAACGTTATATCGCATCACTATAGGACGTATAACGTTATATTGCATCACTATATGACGTATTACGTTATATACTATTACGTTATAACGCAGAACGTTATATCGCATCACTATAGGACGCATAACGTTATACTGCATCTCTATATGACGTATAATATTATTTAGTAATATGTTATAATGCATAACGTTGTATCGCATCACTATATGACGTATAACGTTATATACTATTACGCTATAAGGTATAACGATGTAGTGCATCACTATGTGATGTATAACGATATATAGCATCACTATATGACGTATAACGTTATATACTACTACGATATGAAGGAATAACTATATATTGCATCTCTGTATGACGTATAACATTACATACTATTACGTTATGAAGGAATAACGTTATATTGCATCACTATATGACGTATAACGTTATATACTATTACGCTATAAGGTATAACGATGTACTGCATCACTATATGACGTATAACGTTATGTTGCATCACTATATGACGTATAACGTTATATTGCATCACTATATGACGTATAACTTTATATACTATTACGTTATAACGCATAACGTTATATTGCATCACTATGTGACGTATAACGATATATATCATCACGATATAACGTATAACGTTATATACTATTACGCTATTAGATATAACGATATATTGCATCACTATATGACGCATAACGTTATATTGCATCACTATATGCCGTATAACGTTATATTGCATCACGATATGACGTATAACGTTATATAATATTACGTTATAACGCAGAACGTTATATCGCATCACTATAGGACGTATAACGTTATACTGCATCTCTATATGGCGTATAATGTTATTTACTAATATGTTATAATGCATAACGTTGTATCGCATCACTATATGACGTATAACCTTATATACTATTACGCTATAAGGTATAACGCTTTATTGCATCACTGTATGACGTATAACGTTATATTGCATCACTATATGACGTATAACGTTATATACTATTACGCTCTAAGGTATAACGATGTATTGCATCACTATAGGAGGTATAACGATATATTGCGTCACTATATGACGTATAACGTTATATACTATTACGCTATAAGGTATAACGATATATTGCATCACTATATGACGTATAACGTTATATACTATTACGCTATAAGGTATAACGTTATATTGCATCACTATATGACGTATAACGTTATATACTAATATGTTATAACGCAGAACGTTATATCGCATCACTGTAGGACGTATAACGTTATACTGCATCTCTATATGACGTATAATGTTATTTACTAATATGTTATAATGCATAATGTTGTATCGCATCACTATATGACGTATAACCTTATATACTATTATATAAGGTATAACGCTTTATTGCATCACTGTATGACGTATAACGTTATATTGCATCACTATATGACGTATAAAGTTATATACTATTACGCTATAAGGTATAACGTTATATTGCTTCACTATTTGCCGTATAACGTTATATACTATTACGCTATAAGGTATAACGCTTTATTGCATGGCTACATGACGTATAACGTTATATTGCATCACTATATGACGTATAACGTTATATACTATTACGCTCTAAGGTATAACGATGTATTGCATCACTATAGGAGGTATAACGTTATACTGCATCACTATATGACGTACAACATTATATACTATTACGCTATAATGTATGACGATATATTGCATCACTATATGACGTATAACGTTATACACTATTACGCTATAAGGTATAACGCTTTATTGCATCACTATATGACGTATAACGATATATTGCATCACTATATGACGTATAACGATATATTGCATCACTATATGACGTATCACGTTATATACTAATATGTTATAACGCAGAACGTTATATCGCATCACTATTGGACGTATAACGTTATATTGCATCACTACATGACGTATAACGTTATATACTATTACGTTATAACGCAGAACGTTATATCGCATCACTATAGGACGTATAACGTTATACTGCATCTCTATATGGCGTATAACGTTATTTACTAATATGTTATAATGCATAACGTTGTATCGCATCACTATATGACGTATAACGCTATATACTATTACGCTATAAGGTATAACGCTTTATTGCATCACTGTATGACGTATAACGTTATATTGCATCACTATATGACGTCTAACGTTATATACTAATATGTTATAACGCAGAACGTTATATCGCATCACTATAGAACGTATAACGTTATATTGCATCACTATATGACGTATAACGTTATATACTATTACGCTATAAGGTATAACGTTATATTGCATCACTATTTGCGGTATAACGTTATATACTATTACGCTATAAGGTATAACGCTTTATTGCATGGCTATATGACGTATAACGTTATATTGCATCTCTATATGACTTATAATGTTATTTACTAATATGTTATAACGCATGACGTTATATCGCATCACTATATGACGTAGAACGTTATATTGCATCACTATATGACGTATAACGTTATATAATATTACGCTATTTTGCACAACGATATATTGCATCACTATATGACGTATAACATTATATTGCATCACTATATGACGTAGAACGTTATATTGCATCACTATATGGCGTATAACGTTATATACTATTACGTCATAAGGTATAACATTATACTGCATCACTATATGACGTATAACGTTATATACTATTACGCTATAAGGTATAACGTTATATTGCATCACTATATGACGTATAACGCTATATTGCATCACTATATGACGAATAACATTATATTGCATCACTATATGACGTATAACGTTATATACTATTACGTTATAAAGAATAACGTTGTATTGCATCACTATATGACGTATAACGTTATATACTATTACGCTATAAGGTGTAACGATATATTGCATCACTATATGACGTATAACGTTATATTGCATCACTATATGACGTATAACGTTATATACTATTACGCTATAAGGTATAACAATATATTGCATCACTATATGACGTATAACATTATATTGCATCGCTATATGCCGTATAACGTTATATACTACTACGATATGAAGGAATAACGTTATATTGCATCACTATATGACGTACAACGATATATACTATTACGTCATAACGTATAACGTAATACTGCATCACTATATGACGTATAACGTTATATACTATTACGCTATAAGGTATAACGATATATTGCATCACTATATGACGTATAACGCTATATTGCTTCACTATATGCCGTATAACGTTATATTGCATCTCTATATGACTTATAATGTTATTTACTAATATGTTATAACGCATAACGATATATCGCATCACTATATGACGTATAACGTTATATAATATTACGCTATAAGGTATAACGGTATATTGCGTCACTATATGACGTATAACGTTATATACTATTACACTATAAGGTATAACGATATATTGCATCACTATATGACGTATAACATTATATTGCATCACTATATGACGTATAACGTTATATACTATTACGTTATAACGAATAACGTTGTATTGCTTCACTATATGACGTATAACGTTATATATTATTACACTATAAGGTATAACGATATATTGCATCACTATATGACGTATAACATTATATTGCATCACTATATGACGTATAACGTTATATACTATTACGTTATAACGAATAACGTTGTATTGCTTCACTATATGACGTATAACGTTATATACTATTACGCTATAAGGTATATCGATATATTGCATCACTATATGACGTATAACATTATATTGCATCACTATATGACGTAGAACGTTATATTGCATCACTATATGACGTATACCGTTATATAATATTACGCTATTTTGTACAACGATATATTGCATCACTATATGACGTATAACAATATATTGCATCCCTATATGACGTAGAACGTTATATTGCATCACTATATGGCGTATAACGTTATATACTATTACGTCATAAGGTATAACATTATACTGCATCACTATATGACATATAACGTTATATTGCATCGCTATATGCCGTATAACGTTGTATTGCATCACTATATGACGTATAACGTTATATACTATTACGCTGTAAGGTATAACGATATATTGCATCACTATATGACGTATAACATTATTTTGCATCACTATTTGACGTAGAACGTTATATACTACTACGATATGAAGGAATAACGTTATATTGCATCACTATATGACGTATAACGATATATTGCATCACTATATGACGTATCACGTTATATACTAATATGTTATAACGCAGAACGTTATATCGCATCACTATTGAACGTATAACGTTATATTGCATCACTATATGACGTATAACGTTATATACTATTACGTTATAACGCAGAACGTTATATCGCATCACTATAGGACGTATAACGTTATACTGCATCTCTATATGGCGTATAATGTTATTTACTAATATGTTATAATGCATAACGTCGTATCGCATCACTATATGACGTATAACGCTATATACTATTACGCTATAAGGTATAACGCTTTATTGCATCACTGTATGACGTATAACGTTATATTGCATCACTATATGACGTCTAACGTTATATACTAATATGTTATAACGCAGAACGTTATATCGCATCACTATAGAACGTATAACGTTATATTGCATCACTATATGACGTATAACGTTATATACTATTACGCTATAAGGTATAACGTTATATTGCATCACTATTTGCGGTATAACGTTATATACTATTACGCTATAAGGTATAACGCTTTATTGCATGGCTATATGACGTATAACGTTATATTGCATCACTATATGACGTATAACGTTATATACTATTACGTTATAACGCAGAACGTTATATCGCATCACTATAGGACGTATAACGTTATACTGCATCTCTATATGGCGTATAATGTTATTTACTAATATGTTATAACGCATGACGTTATATCGCATCACTATATGACGTAGAACGTTATATTGCATCACTATATGACGTATAACGTTATATAATATTACGCTATTTTGCACAACGATATATTGCATCACTATATGACGTATAACATTATATTGCATCACTATATGACGTAGAACGTTATATTGCATCACTATATGGCGTATAACGTTATATACTATTACGTCATAAGGTATAACATTATACTGCATCACTGTATGACGTATAACGTTATATTGCATCGCTATATGCCGTATCGTATCACGTTGTATTGCATCACTATATCACATATAACGTTATATACTATTACGTCATAAGGTATAACATTATACTGCATCACTATATGACGTATAACGTTATATACTATTACGCTATAAGGTATAACGTTATATTGCATCACTATATGACGTATAACGCTATATACTATTACGCTATAAGGTATAACGATATATTGCATCATTATATGACGTATAACGTTATATTGCATCACTATATGACGTATAACGTTATATACTATTACGCTATAAGGTATAACGATATATTGCATCACTATATGACGTATAACGTTATATACTATTACGCTATAAGGTATAACGTTATATTGCATCACTATATGACGTATAACGTTATATACTAATATGTTATAACGCAGAACGTTATATCGCATCACTGTAGGACGTATAACGTTATACTGCATCTCTATATGACGTATAATGTTATTTACTAATATGTTATAATGCATAATGTTGTATCGCATCACTATATGACGTATAACCTTATATACTATTACGCTATAAGGTATAACGCTTTATTGCATCACTGTATGACGTATAACGTTATATTGCATCACTATATGACGTATAAAGTTATATACTATTACGCTATAAGGTATAACGTTATATTGCTTCACTATTTGCCGTATAACGTTATATACTATTACGCTATAAGGTATAACGCTTTATTGCATGGCTATATGACGTATAACGTTATATTGCATCACTATATGACGTATAACGTTATATACTATTACGCTCTAAGGTATAACGATGTATTGCATCACTATAGGAGGTATAACGTTATACTGCATCACTATATGACGTATAACGTTATATACTATTACGCTATAAGGTATAACAATATATTGCATCACTATATGACGTATAACGTTATACACTATTACGCTATAAGGTATAACGCTTTATTGCATCACTATATGACGTATAACGATATATTGCATCACTATATGACGTATAACGATATATTGCATCACTATATGACGTATCACGTTATATACTAATATGTTATAACGCAGAACGTTATATCGCATCACTATTGGACGTATAACGTTATATTGCATCACTATATGACGTATAACGTTATATACTATTACGTTATAACGCAGAACGTTATATCGCATCACTATAGGACGTATAACGTTATACTGCATCTCTATATGGCGTATAATGTTATTTACTAATATGTTATAATGCATAACGTTGTATCGCATCACTATATGACGTATAACGCTATATACTATTACGCTATAAGGTATAACGCTTTATTGCATCACTGTATGACGTATAACGTTATATTGCATCACTATATGACGTCTAACGTTATATACTAATATGTTATAACGCAGAACGTTATATCGCATCACTATAGAACGTATAACGTTATATTGCATCACTATATGACGTATAACGTTATATACTATTACGCTATAAGGTATAACGTTATATTGCATCACTATTTGCGGTATAACGTTATATACTATTACGCTATAAGGTATAACGCTTTATTGCATGGCTATATGACGTATAACGTTATATTGCATCACTATATGACGTATAACGTTATATACTATTACGTTATAACGCAGAACGTTATATCGCATCACTATAGGACGTATAACGTTATACTGCATCTCTATATGGCGTATAATGTTATTTACTAATATGTTATAATGCATAACGTTGTATCGCATCACTATATGACGTATAACGCTATATACTATCACGCTATAAGGTATAACGCTTTATTGCATGGCTATATGACGTATAACGTTATATTGCATCACTATATGACGTATAACGTTATATACTATTACGCTCTAAGGTATAACGATGTATTGCATCACTATAGGAGGTATAACGTTATACTGCATCACCATATGACGTACAACGTTATATACTATTACGCTATAATGTATGACGATATATTGCATCACTATATGACGTATAACGTTATACACTATTACGCTATAAGATATAACGCATTATCGCATCACTATATGACGTATAACGATATATTGCATCACTATATGACGTATAACGATATATTGCACCACTATATGACGTATCACGTTATATACTAATATGTTATAACGCAGAACGTTATATCGCATCACTATTGGACGTATAACGTTATATTGCATCACTATATGACGTATAACGTTATATACTATTACGTTATAACGCAGAACGTTATATCGCATCACTATAGGACGTATAACGTTATATTGCATCTCTATATGACTTATAATGTTATTTACTAATATGTTATAACGCATGACGTTATATCGCATCACTATATGACGTAGAACGTTATATTGCATCACTATATGACGTATAACGTTATATAATATTACGCTATTTTGCACAACGATATATTGCATCACTATATGACGTATAACATTATATTGCATCACTATATGACGTAGAACGTTATATTGCATCACTATATGGCGTATAACGTTATATACTATTACGTCATAAGGTATAACATTATACTGCATCACTATATGACGTATAACGTTATATACTATTACGCTATAAGGTATAACGTTATATTGCATCACTATATGACGTATAACGCTATATTGCATCACTATATGACGAATAACATTATATTGCATCACTATATGACGTATAACGTTATATACTATTACGTTATAAAGAATAACGTTGTATTGCATCACTATATGACGTATAACGTTATATACTATTACGCTATAAGGTATAACGATATATTGCATCACTATATGACGTATAACGTTATATTGCATCACTATATGACGTATAACGTTATATACTATTACGCTATAAGGTATAACAATATATTGCATCACTATATGACGTATAACATTATATTGCATCGCTATATGCCGTATAACGTTATATACTACTACGATATGAAGGAATAACGTTATATTGCATCACTATATGACGTACAACGATATATACTATTACGTCATAACGTATAACGTAATACTGCATCACTATATGACGTATAACGTTATATACTATTACGCTATAAGGTATAACGATATATTGCATCACTATATGACGTATAACGCTATATTGCTTCACTATATGCCGTATAACGTTATATTGCATCTCTATATGACTTATAATGTTATTTACTAATATGTTATAACGCATAACGTTATATCGCATCACTATATGACGTATAACGTTATATAATATTACGCTATAAGGTATAACGGTATATTGCGTCACTATATGACGTATAACGTTATATACTATTACACTATAAGGTATAACGATATATTGCATCACTATATGACGTATAACATTATATTGCATCACTATATGACGTATAACGTTATATACTAATACGTTATAACGAATAACGTTGTATTGCTTCACTATATGACATATAACGTTATATATTATTACACTATAAGGTATAACGATATATTGCATCACTATATGACGTATAACATTATATTGCATCACTATATGACGTATAACGTTATATACTATTACGTTATAACGAATAACGTTGTATTGCTTCACTATATGACGTATAACGTTATATACTATTACGCTATAAGGTATATCGATATATTGCATCACTATATGACGTATAACATTATATTGCATCACTATATGACGTAGAACGTTATATTGCATCACTATATGACGTATACCGTTATATAATATTACGCTATTTTGTACAACGATATATTGCATCACTATATGACGTATAACAATATATTGCATCCCTATATGACGTAGAACGTTATATTGCATCACTATATGGCGTATAACGTTATATACTATTACGTCATAAGGTATAACATTATACTGCATCACTATATGACATATAACGTTATATTGCATCGCTATATGCCGTATAACGTTGTATTGCATCACTATATGACGTATAACGTTATATACTATTACGCTGTAAGGTATAACGATATATTGCATCACTATATGACGTATAACATTATTTTGCATCACTATTTGACGTAGAACGTTATATACTACTACGATATGAAGGAATAACGTTATATTGCATCACTATATGACGTATAACGATATATTGCATCACTATATGACGTATCACGTTATATACTAATATGTTATAACGCAGAACGTTATATCGCATCACTATTGGACGTATAACGTTATATTGCATCACTATATGACGTATAACGTTATATACTATTACGTTATAACGCAGAACGTTATATCGCATCACTATAGGACGTATAACGTTATACTGCATCTCTATATGGCGTATAATGTTATTTACTAATATGTTATAATGCATAACGTCGTATCGCATCACTATATGACGTATAACGCTATATACTATTACGCTATAAGGTATAACGCTTTATTGCATCACTGTATGACGTATAACGTTATATTGCATCACTATATGACGTCTAACGTTATATACTAATATGTTATAACGCAGAACGTTATATCGCATCACTATAGAACGTATAACGTTATATTGCATCACTATATGACGTATAACGTTGTATACTATTACGCTATAAGGTATAACGTTATATTGCATCACTATTTGCGGTATAACGTTATATACTATTACGCTATAAGGTATAACGCTTTATTGCATGGCTATATGACGTATAACGTTATATTGCATCACTATATGACGTATAACGCTATATACTATTACGTTATAACGCAGAACGTTATATCGCATCACTATAGGACGTATAACGTTATACTGCATCTCTATATGGCGTATAATGTTATTTACTAATATGTTATAATGCATAACGTTGTATCGCATCACTATATGACGTATAACGCTATATACTATTACGCTATAAGGTATAACGCTTTATTGCATGGCTATATGACGTATAACGTTATATTGCATCACTATATGACGTATAACGTTATATACTATTACGTTATAACGCAGAACGTTATATCGCATCACTATAGGACGTATAACGTTATACTGCATCTCTATATGGCGTATAATGTTATTTACTAATATGTTATAATGCATAACGTTGTATCGCATCACTATATGACGTATAACGCTATATACTATTACGCTATAAGGTATAACGCTTTATTGCATGGCTATATGACGTATAACGTTATATTGCATCACTATATGACGTATAACGTTATATACTATTACGCTCTAAGGTATAACGATGTATTGCATCACTATAGGAGGTATAACGTTATACTGCATCACCATATGACGTACAACGTTATATACTATTACGCTATAATGTATGACGATATATTGCATCACTATATGACGTATAACGTTATACACTATTACGCTATAAGGTATAACGCTTTATCGCATCACTATATGACGTATAACGATATATTGCATCACTATATGACGTATAACGATATATTGCATCACTATATGACGTATCACGTTATATACTAATATGTTATAACGCAGAACGTTATATCGCATCACTATTGGACGTATAACGTTATATTGCATCACTATATGACGTATAACGTTATATACTATTACGTTATAACGCAGAACGTTATATCGCATCACTATAGGACGTATAACGTTATATTGCATCTCTATATGACTTATAATGATATTTACTAATATGTTATAACGCATGACGTTATATCGCATCACTATATGACGTAGAACGTTATATTGCATCACTATATGGCGTATAACGTTATATAATATTACGCTATTTTGCACAACGATATATTGCATCACTATATGACGTATAACATTATATTGCATCACTATATGACGTAGAACGTTATATTGCATCACTATATGGCGTATAACGTTATATACTATTACGTCATAAGGTATAACATTATACTGCATCACTGTATGACGTATAACGTTATATTGCATCGCTATATGCCGTATCGTATCACGTTGTATTGCATCACTATATCACATATAACGTTATATACTATTACGTCATAAGGTATAACATTATACTGCATCACTATATGACGTATAACGTTATATACTATTACGCTATAAGGTATAACGTTATATTGCATCACTATATGACGTATAACGCTATATTGCATCACTATATGACGAATAACATTATATTGCATCACTATATGACGTATAACGTTATATACTATTACGTTATAAAGAATAACGTTGTATTGCATCACTATATGACGTATAACGTTATATACTATTACGCTATAAGGTATAACGATATATTGCATCATTATATGACGTATAACGTTATATTGCATCACTATATGACGTATAACGTTATATACTATTACGCTATAAGGTATAACAACATATTGCATCACTATATGACGTATAACATTATATTGCATCGCTATATGCCGTATAACGTTATATACTACTACGATATGAAGGAATAACGTTATATTGCATCACTATATGACGTACAACGATATATACTATTACGTCATAACGTATAACGTAATACTGCATCACTATATGACGTATAACGTTATATACTATTACGCTATACGGTATAACGATATATTGCATCACTATATGACGTATAACGCTATATTGCTTCACTATATGCCGTATAACGTTATATTGCATCTCTATATGACTTATAATGCTATTTACTAATATGTTATAACGCATAACGTTATATCGCATCACTATATGACGTATAACGTTATATAATATTACGCTATAAGGTATAACGGTATATTGCGTCACTATATGACGTATAACGTTATATACTATTACACTATAAGGTATAACGATATATTGCATCACTATATGACGTATAACATTATATTGCATCACTATATGACGTATAACGTTATATACTATTACGTTATAACGAATAACGTTGTATTGCTTCACTATATGACGTATAACGTTATATACTATTACACTATAAGGTATAACGATATATTGCATCACTATATGACGTATAACGTTATATACTATTACGTTATAACGAATAACGTTGTATTGCTTCACTATATGACGTATAACGTTATGTACTATTACGCTATAAGGTATATCGATATATTGCATCACTATATGACGTATAACATTATATTGCATCACTATATGACGTAGAACGTTATATTGCATCACTATATGGCGTATAACGTTATATACTATTACGTCATAAGGTATAACATTATACTGCATCACTGTATGACGTATAACGTTATATTGCATCGCTATATGCCGTATCGTATCACGTTGTATTGCATCACTATATCACATATAACGTTATATACTATTACGTCATAAGGTATAACATTATACTGCATCACTATATGACGTATAACGTTATATACTATTACGCTATAAGGTATAACGTTATATTGCATCACTATATGACGTATAACGCTATATTGCATCACTATATGACGAATAACATTATATTGCATCACTACATGACGTATAACGTTATATACTATTACGTTATAAAGAATAACGTTGTATTGCATCACTATATGACGTATAACGTTATATACTATTACGCTATAAGGTATAACGATATATTGCATCATTATATGACGTATAACGTTATATTGCATCACTATATGACGTATAACGTTATATACTATTACGCTATAAGGTATAACAACATATTGCATCACTATATGACGTATAACATTATATTGCATCGCTATATGCCGTATAACGTTATATACTACTACGATATGAAGGAATAACGTTATATTGCATCACTATATGACGTACAACGATATATACTATTACGTCATAACGTATAACGTAATACTGCATCACTATATGACGTATAACGTTATATACTATTACGCTATACGGTATAACGATATATTGCATCACTATATGACGTATAACGCTATATTGCTTCACTATATGCCGTATAACGTTATATTGCATCTCTATATGACTTATAATGTTATTTACTAATATGTTATAACGCATAACGTTATATCGCATCACTATATGACGTATAACGTTATATAATATTACGCTATAAGGTATAACGGTATATTGCGTCACTATATGACGTATAACGTTATATACTATTACACTATAAGGTATAACGATATATTGCATCACTATATGACGTATAACATTATATTGCATCACTATATGACGTATAACGTTATATACTATTACGTTATAACGAATAACGTTGTATTGCTTCACTATATGACGTATAACGTTATATACTATTACACTATAAGGTATAACGATATATTGCATCACTATATGACGTATAACGTTATATACTATTACGTTATAACGAATAACGTTGTATTGCTTCACTATATGACGTATAACGTTATGTACTATTACGCTATAAGGTATATCGATATATTGCATCACTATATGACGTATAACATTATATTGCATCACTATATGACGTAGAACGTTATATTGCATCACTATATGACGTATACCGTTATATAATATTACGCTATTTTGTACAACGATATATTGCATCACTATATGACGTATAACAATATATTGCATCCCTATATGACGTAGAACGTTATATTGCATCACTATATGGCGTATAACGTTATATACTATTACGTCATAAGGTATAACATTATACTGCATCACTATATGACATTTAACGTTATATTGCATCGCTATATGCCGTATAACGTTGTATTGCACCACTATATGACGTATAACGTTATATACTATTACGCTATAAGGTATAACGATATATTGCATCACTATATGACGTATAACATTATTTTGCATCACTATTTGACGTAGAACGTTATATACTACTACGATATGAAGGAATAACGTTATATTGCATCACTATATGACGTATAACATTATTTTGCATCACTATTTGACGTAGAACGTTATATACTACTACGATATGAAGGAATAACGTTATATTGCATCACTATATGACGTACAACGATATATACTATTACGTCATAACGTATAACGTAACACTGCATCACTATATGACGTATAACGTTATATTGCATCGCTATATGTCGTATAACATTATATTGCATCGCTATATGCCGTATAACGTCGTATTGCATCACTATATTACGTATAACGTTATATACTATTACGTTATGAAGTAATAACGTTATATTGCGTCACTATATGACGTATAACGTTATATACTATTACGTTATAACGTATAACTATATAATGTATTACCATAGGACGTATAACGTTGTTTTGCATCACTATATGATGTATAACGTTATATACTATTACGTTATAACGCATAACGTTATATGGCATCACTATAGAACGTATAACGTTATATTGCACCACTATATGACGTATAACGTTATAAACTATTACGCTATAACGGATAACGTTACATTGCATAACTATATGACGTATGAAGTTATATACTACTACGTTATGAGGTATATGGATGTACTGCATCACTATATGACATATAACGTTATATTGCATCACTATATGCCGTGTAACATTATATTGCATCACTATATGACGTATAACGTTATATACTATTACGCTATAAGGTATAACGATATGTTGCATCACTATGTGACGTACAACGATATATACTATTACGTCATAACGTATAACGTAATACTGCATCACTATATGACGTATAACGTTATATACTAATATGTTTTAACGCAGAACGTTATATCGCATCACTATAGGACGTATAACGTTATATTGCATCACTATATGACGTATAACGTTATATACTATTACGTTATAACGCAGAACGTTATATCGCATCACTATAGGACGTATAACGTTATATTGCATCACTATATGACGTATAACGTTTTACACTATTACGCTGTAAGGTATAACCATATGTTGCATCACTATGTGACGTACAACGATATATACTATTACGTCATAACGTATAACGTAATACTGCATCACTATATGACGTATAACGTTATATACTATTACGCTATAACGTATAACGATATATTGCATCACTATATGACGTATGAAGTTATATACTACTACGTTATGAGGTATTTGGATGTACTGCGTCACTATATGACGTAGAACGTTTTATTGCATCACTATATGACGTATAACGTTATATACTATTACGCTATAAGGTATAACGATATATTGCATCACTATATGACGTATAACGTTATATACTAATACGTTATGAGGTATAAGGATGTACTGCATCACTATATGACGTATAACGTTATATTCCATCACTATATGCCGTATAACGTAATATTGCATCACTATATGATGTATAACGTTATATAATATTACGCTATAAGGTATAACGATATATTGCGTCACTATATGACGTATAACATTATATACTATTACGCTATAAGGTATAACGATATATTACATCACTGTATGACGTATAACGCTATATTGCTTCACTATATGCCGTATAACGTTATATTGCATCTGAATATGACGTATAATGTTATTTACTAATATGTTATAACGCATAACGTTATATCGCATCACTATATGACCTATACCGTTATATAATATTACGCTCTAAGGTATAACGGTATATTGCGTCACTATATGACGTATAACGTTATATACTATTACGCTATAAGGTATATCGATATATCGCATCACTATAGGACGTATAACGTTGTATTGCATCACTATATGTCGTATAACGTTATATAATATTACGCTATTTTGTACAACGATATATTTCATCACTATATGACGTATAACATTATATTGCATCACTATATGACGTAGAACGTTATATTACATCACTATATGGCGTATAACGTTATATACTACTACGTCATAAGGTATAACATTATACTGCATCACTATATGACGTATAACGTTATATACTATTACGCTATAACGTATAACGATATATTGCATCACTATATGACGTATGAAGTTATATACTACAACGTTATGAGGTATATGGATGTACTGCATCACTATAAGACGTATAACGGTACATTGCATCACTATATGCCGTATAAGGTTATATTGCATCACTATATGACGTATAAAGTTATATAATATTACTCTATAAGGTATAACGATATATTGCGCCACTATATGACGTATAACGTTATATACTACAACGTTATGAGGTATATGGATGTACTGCATCACTATAAGACGTATAACGGTACATTGCATCACTATATGCCGTATAAGGTTATATTGCATCACTATATGACGTATAAAGTTATATAATATTACTCTATAAGGTATAACGATATATTGCGCCACTATATGACGTATAACGTTATATACTAATACGCTATAAGGTATAACGATATATTGCATCACTATATGACGTATAACGATATATTGCGTCACTATATGACGTATAACGTTATATACTATTACGCTATAAGGTATAACGATATATTGCATCACTATATGACGTATAACGCTATATTGCTTCACTATATGCCGTATAACGTTATATTGCATCTCTATATGACTTATAATGTTATTTACTAATATGTTATAACGCATAACGTTATATCGCATCACTATATGACGTATAACGTTATATAATATTACGCTATAAGGTATAACGTTATATTGCATCGCTATATGCCGTATAACGTTGTTTTGCATCACTATATGACGTATAACGTTATATACTATTACGATATAAGGTATAACGCTATATTGCATCACTATATGACGTATAACATTATATTGCATCACTATATGACGTATAACGTTATATTGCTTCACTATATGACGTATAACGTTATATACTATTACGTTATAACGTATAACGTTATATGGCATCACTATAGGAGGTATAACGTTATACTGCATCACTATATGACGTATAACGTTATATTGCATCGCTATATGCCGTATAACGTTATATTGCATCACAGTATGACGTATAAAATTATATACTATTACGTTATGAAGTAATATCGTTATATTGCACCACTCTATGACGTATAACGTTATATATTATTCCGTTATAACGTACAACTATATAATGTATTACCATAGGACGCATAACGTTATATTGCATCACTATATGCCGTATAGCGTTATATACTATTACGCTATAAGGTATAACGATATATTGCATCATTATATGACGTATAACGTGATATTGCATCACTATATGACGTATAACGTTATATACTATTACGCTATAGGGTATAACGCTTTATTGCATCACTATATGACGTATAACGTTATATTGCATCACTATATGACGTATAACGTTATATACTATTACGGTATAAGGTATAACGATATATTGCATCACTATATGACGTATAACGTTATATACTATTACGCTATAAGGTATAACGATATATTGCATCACTATATGCCGTGTAACATTATATTGCATCACTATATGCCGTGTAACATTATATTGCATCACTATATGACATATAACGTTATATACTATTACGCTATAAGGTATAACGATATATTGCATCACTATATGACGTATAACGTTATATACTAATATGTTCTAACGCAGAACGTTATATCGCATCACTATAGGACGTATAACGATATATTGCGTCACTATATGACGTATAACGTTATATACTATTACGCTATAAGATATAACGATATATTGCATCATTATATGACGTATAACGCTATATTGCTTCACTATATGCCGTATAACGTTATATTGCATCTCTATATAACTTATAATGTTATTTACTAATATGGTATAACGCATAACGTTATATCGCATCACTATATGACGTATAACGTTATATAATATTACGCTATAAGGTATAACGGTATATTGCGTCACTATATGACGTATAACGTTATATACTATTACGCTATAAGGTATAACGATATATTGCATCACTATATGACGTATAACATTATATTGCATCACTATATGACGTATAACGTTATATACTATTATGTTATAACGAATAACGCTGTATTGCATCACTATATGACGCATAACGTTATATACTATTACGCTATAAGGTATATCGATATATTGCATCACTATATGACGTATAACATTATTTTGCATCACTATTTGATGTATAACGTTTTATTGCATCACAAATGACGTATAATGTTATATACTATTACGCTATAAGGTATAACGATGTACTGCATCACTATGTGATGTATAACGTTATATAGCATCACTATATGACGTATAACATTATATTGCATCGCTATATGCCGTATAACGTCGTATTGCATCACTATATTACGTATAACGTTATATACTATTACGCTATAAGGTATAACGGTGTACTGCATCACTATGTGACGTATATCGTTATATAGCATCACTATCTGACGTATAACGTTATATTGCATGACTATATGACGTATAACGTTATATACTACTACGATATGAAGGAATAACGTTATATTGCATCACTATACGATGTATAACGTTATATACTATTACGTTATAACGCATAACGTTGTATGGCATCACTGTAGGACGTATAACGTTATATTGCACCACTATATGACGAATAACGTTATATACTATTACGCTATAACGTATAACGATATATTGCATCACTATATGACGTATAGCGTTATATACAATAACGTTATAACATATAACGTTATATCGCATCACTATAGTACGTATAATGTTATATTCCATCACTATATGACGTATAACGTTATATACTATTACGTTATAACGTATAACGTTATATTGCATAACTATAAGACGTATAACGTTATATACTATTACGTTATGAAGGAATAACGTTATATTGCATCACTGTATGACGTATAACATTATATACTATTACGTTATGAAGTAATAACGTTATATTGCACCACTCTATGATGTATAACGTTATATACTATTACGTTACAACGTATAACTATATAATGTATTACCATAGGACGTATAACGTTGTATTGCATCACTATATGACGTATAACGTTATATACTATTACGCTATAACGTATAACGATATATAGCATCACTATATGACGTATAACGTTATATACAATTACGTTATAACATATAACGTTATATCGCATCACTATAGGACGTATAATGTTATTTTCCATCACTATATGACGTTTAACGTTATATACTATTACGCTACAAGGTATAACGATATATTGCATCACTATATGACGTATAACGTTATATACTAATATGTTATAACGCAGAACGTTATATCGCATCACTATAGGACGTATAATGTTATATTCCATCACTATATGACGTATAACGTTATATACTATTACGTTATAACGTATAACGTTATATTGCATAACTATAAGACGTATAACGTTATATACTATTACGTTATGAAGAAATAACGTTATATTGCATCACAGTATGACGTATAAAATTATATACTATTACGTTATGAAGTAATATCGTTATATTGCACCACTCTATGACGTATAACGTTATATATTATTCCGTTATAACGTACAACTATATAATGTATTACCATAGGACGCATAACGTTATATTGCATCACTATATGCCGTATAGCGTTATATACTATTACGCTATAAGGTATAACGATATATTGCATCATTATATGACGTATAACGTGATATTGCATCACTATATGACGTATAACGTTATATACTATTACGCTATAGGGTATAACGCTTTATTGCATCACTATATGACGTATAACGTTATATTGCATCACTATATGACGTATAACGTTATATACTATTACGGTATAAGGTATAACGATATATTGCATCACTATATGACGTATAACGTTGTATACTATTACGCTATAAGGTATAACGATATATTGCATCACTATATGCCGTGTAACATTATATTGCATCACTATATGCCGTGTAACATTATATTGCATCACTATATGACGTATGACGTTATATACTATTACGCTATAAGGTATAACGATATATTGCATCACTATATGACGTATAACGTTATATACTATTACGTTATAACGTATAACGTTATATTGCATAACTATAAGACGTATAACGTTATATACTATTACGTTATGAAGAAATAACGTTATATTGCATCACAGTATGACGTATAAAATTATATACTATTACGTTATGAAGTAATATCGTTATATTGCACCACTCTATGACGTATAACGTTATATATTATTCCGTTATAACGTACAACTATATAATGTATTACCATAGGACGCATAACGTTATATTGCATCACTATATGCCGTATAGCGTTATATACTATTACGCTATAAGGTATAACGATATATTGCATCACTATATGACGTATAACATTATTTTGCATCACTATTTGACGTAGAACGTTTTATTGCATCACAAATGACGTATAACGTTATATACTATTACGCTATAAGGTATAACGATGTACTGCATCACTATGTGATGTATAACGTTATATAGCATCACTATATGACGTATAACATTATATTGCATCGCTATATGCCGTATAACGTCGTATTGCATCACTATATTACGTATAACGTTATATACTATTACGCTATAAGGTATAACGGTGTACTGCATCACTATGTGACGTATATCGTTATATAGCATCACTATCTGACGTATAACGTTATATTGCATGACTATATGACGTATAACGTTATATACTACTACGATATGAAGGAATAACGTTATATTGCATCACTATACGATGTATAACGTTATATACTATTACGTTATAACGCATAACGTTGTATGGCATCACTATAGGACGTATAACGTTATATTGCACCACTATATGACGAATAACGTTATATACTATTACGCTACAAGGTATAACGATATATTGCATCACTATATGACGTATAACGTTATATACTAATATGTTATAACGCAGAACGTTATATCGCATCACTATAGGACGTATAACGTTATATTGCATCACTATATGACGTATAACGTTATATACTATTACGCTATAACGTATAACGATATATTGCATCACTATATGACATATAGCGTTATATACAATAACGTTATAACATATAACGTTATATCGCATCACTATAGTACGTATAATGTTATATTGCACCACTATATGACGAATAACGTTATATACTATTACGCTACAAGGTATAACGATATATTGCATCACTATATGACGTATAACGTTATATACTAATATGTTATAACGCAGAACGTTATATCGCATCACTATAGGACGTATAACGTTATATTGCATCACTGTATGACGTATAACATTATATACTATTACGTTATGAATTAATAACGTTATATTGCACCACTCTATGACGTATAACGTTATATACTATTACGTTACAACGTATAACTATATAATGTATTACCATAGGACGTATAACGTTGTATTGCATCACTATATGACGTATAACGTTATATACTATTACGCTATAACGTATAACGATATATAGCATCACTATATGACGTATAACGTTATATACAATTACGTTATAACATATAACGTTATATCGCATCACTATAGGACGTATAATGTTATTTTCCATCACTATATGACGTATAACGTTATATACTATTACGCTACAAGGTATAACGATATATTGCATCACTATATGACGTATAACGTTATATACTAATATGTTATAACGCAGAACGTTATATCGCATCACTATAGGACGTATAACGTTATATTGCATCACTATATGACGTATAACGTTATATACTATTACGTTATAACGCAGAACGTTATATCGCATCACTATAGGACGCATGACGTTATATTGCACCACTCTATGACGTATAACGTTATATACTATTACGTTACAACGTATAACTATATAATGTATTACCATAGGACGTATAACGTTGTATTGCATCACTATATGACGTATAACGTTATATACTATTACGCTATAACGTATAACGATATATAGCATCACTATATGACGTATAACGTTATATACAATTACGTTATAACATATAACGTTATATCGCATCACTATAGGACGTATAATGTTATTTTCCATCACTATATGACGTATAACGTTATATACTATTACGCTACAAGGTATAACGATATATTGCATCACTATATGACGTATAACGTTATATACTAATATGTTATAACGCAGAACGTTATATCGCATCACTATAGGACGTATAACGTTATATTGCATCACTATATGACGTATAACGTTATATACTATTACGTTATAACGCAGAACGTTATATCGCATCACTATAGGACGCATGACGTTATATTGCATCACTATATGACGTATAACGTTTTACACTATTACGCTATAAGGTATATCGATGTATTGCATCACTATATGACGTATATCATTATATTCCATCACTATATGACGTATAACGTTATATACTATTACGTTATAACGAATAACGTTGTATTGCATCACTGTATGACGTATAACGATATATACTATTACGCTATTTTGTACAACGATATATTTCATCACTATATGACGTATAACATTATATTGCATCACTATATGACGTAGAACGTTATATTGCATCACTATATGGCGTATAACGTTATATACTACTACGTCATAAGGTATAACATTATACTGCATCACTATATGACGTATAACGTTATATACTATTACGCTATAACGTATAACGATATATTGCATCACTATATGACGTATGAAGTTATATACTACTACGTTATGAGGTATATGGATGTACTGCATCACTATAAGACGTATAACGGTATATTGCATCACTATATGCCGTATAAGGTTATATTGCATCACTATATGACGTATAACGTTATATAATATTACTCTATAAGGTATAACGATATATTGCGTCACTATATGACGTATAACGTTATATACTATTACGCTATAAGGTATAACGATATATTCTATCACTATATGACGTATAACGATATATTGCGTCACTATATGACGTATAACGTTATATACTATTACGCTATAAGATATAACGATATATTGCATCATTATATGACGTATAACGCTATATTGCTTCACTATATGCCGTATAACGTTATATTGCATCTCTATATAACTTATAATGTTATTTACTAATATGTTATAACGCATAACGTTATATTGCATCACTATATGACGTATAACGTTATATACTATTACGTTATAACGAATAACGTTGTATTGCATCACTATATGACGTATAACGTTATATACTATTACGCTATAAGGTATATCGATATATTGCATCACTATATGACGTATAACATTATTTTGCATCACTATTTGACGTAGAACGTTTTATTGCATCACAAATGACGTATAACGTTATATACTATTACGCTATAAGGTATAACGATGTACTGCATCACTATGTGATGTATAACGTTATATAGCATCACCATATGACGTATAACATTATAATGCATCGCTATATGCCGTATAACGTCGTATTGCATCACTATATTACGTATAACGTTATATACTATTACGCTATAAGGTATAACGGTGTACTGCATCACTATGTGACGTATAACGTTATATAGCATCACTATCTGACGTATAACGTTATATTGCATGACTATATGACGTATAACGTTATATACTACTACGATATGAAGGAATAACGTTATATTGCATCACTATACGATGTATAACGTTATATACTATTACGTTATAACGCATAACGTTATATGGCATCACTATAGGACGTATAACGTTATATTGCACCACTATATGACGAATAACGTTATATACTATTACGCTATAACGTATAACGATATATTGCATCACTATATGACGTATAGCGTTATATACAATTACGTTATAACATATAACGTTATTTCGCATCACTATAGTACGTATAATGTTATATTCCATCACTATATGACGTATAACGTTATATACTATTACGTTATAACGTATAACGTTATATTGCATAACTATAAGACGTATAACGTTATATACTATTACGTTATGAAGGAATAACGTTATATTGCATCACTGTATGACGTATAACATTATATACTATTACGTTATGAAGTAATAACGTTATATTTCACCACTCTATGACGTATAACGTTATATACTATTACGTTACAACGTATAACTATATAATGTATTACCATAGGACGTATAACGTTGTATTGCATCACTATATGACGTATAACGTTATATACTATTACGCTATAACGTATAACGATATATAGCATCACTATATGACGTATAACGTTATATACAATTACGTTATAACATATAACGTTATATCGCATCACTATAGGACGTATAATGTTATATTCCATCACTATATGGCGTATAACGTTATATTGCATCACTATATGACGTATAACGTTATATACTATTACGCTATAACGTATAACGATATATTGCTTCACTATATGACGTATAACGTTGTATACAATTACGTTATAACATATAACGTTATATCGCATCACTATAGGACGTATAATGTTATATTCCATCACTATATGACGTATAACGTTATATACTATTACGTTATAACGTATAACGTTATATTGCATAACTATAAGACGTATAACTTTATATACTATTACGTTATGAAGAAATAACGTTATATTGCATCACAGTATGACGTATAAAATTATATACTATTACGTTATGAAGTAATATCGTTATATTGCACCACTCTATGACGTATAACGTTATATATTATTCCGTTATAACGTACAACTATATAATGTATTACCATAGGACGCATAACGTTATATTGCATCACTATATGCCGTATAGCGTTATATACTATTACGCTATAAGGTATAACGATATATTGCATCATTATATGACGTATAACGTTATATTGCATCACTATATGACGTATAACGTTATATACTATTACGCTATAGGGTATAACGCTTTATTGCATCACTATATGACGTATAACGTTATATTGCATCACTATATGACGTATAACGTTATATACTATTACGGTATAAGGTATAACGATATATTGCATCACTATATGACGTATAACGTTATATACTATTACGCTATAAGGTATAACGATATATTGCATCACTATATGCCGTGTAACATTATATTGCATCACTATATGCCGTGTAACATTATATTGCATCACTATATGACGTATAACGTTATATACTATTACGCTATAAGGTATAACGATATATTGCATCACTATATGACGTATAACGTTATATACTAATATGTTATAACGCAGAACGTTATATCGCATCACTATAGGACGTATAACGTTATATTGCATCACTATATGACGTATAACGTTATATACTATTACGTTATAACGCAGAACGTTATATGGCATCACTATAGGACGCATAACGTTATATTGCATCACTATATGACGTATAACGTTTTACACTATTACGCTATAAGGTATAACGATATGTTGCATCACTATGTGACCTACAACGATATATACTATTACGTCATAACGTATAACGTAATACTGCATCATTATATGACGTATAACGTTATATACTATTACGTTATAACGAATAACGTTGTATTGCATCACTGTATGACGTATAACGATATATACTATTACGCTATTTTGTACAACGATATATTTCATCACTATATGACGTATAACATTATATTGCATCACTATATGACGTAGAACGTTATATTGCATCACTATATGGCGTATAACGTTATATACTACTACGTCATAAGGTATAACATTATACTGCATCACTATATGACGTATAACGTTATATACTATTACGCTATAACGTATAACGATATATTGCATCACTATATGACGTATGAAGTTATATACTACTACGTTATGAGGTATATGGATGTACTGCATCACTATAAGACGTATAACGGTATATTGCATCACTATATGCCGTATAAGGTTATATTGCATCACTATATGACGTATAACGTTATATAATATTACTCTATAAGGTATAACGATATATTGCGTCACTATATGACGTATAACGTTATATACTATTACGCTATAAGGTATAACGATATATTCTATCACTATATGACGTATAACGATATATTGCGTCACTATATGACGTATAACGTTATATACTATTACGCTATAAGATATAACGATATATTGCATCATTATATGACGTATAACGCTATATTGCTTCACTATATGCCGTATAACGTTATATTGCATCTCTATATAACTTATAATGTTATTTACTAATATGTTATAACGCATAACGTTATATTGCATCACTATATGACGTATAACGTTATATACTATTACGTTATAACGAATAACGTTGTATTGCATCACTATATGACGTATAACGTTATATACTATTACGCTATAAGGTATATCGATATATTGCATCACTATATGACGTATAACATTATTTTGCATCACTATTTGACGTAGAACGTTTTATTGCATCACAAATGACGTATAACGTTATATACTATTACGCTATAAGGTATAACGATGTACTGCATCACTATGTGATGTATAACGTTATATAGCATCACCATATGACGTATAACATTATAATGCATCGCTATATGCCGTATAACGTCGTATTGCATCACTATATTACGTATAACGTTATATACTATTACGCTATAAGGTATAACGGTGTACTGCATCACTATGTGACGTATAACGTTATATAGCATCACTATCTGACGTATAACGTTATATTGCATGACTATATGACGTATAACGTTATATACTACTACGATATGAAGGAATAACGTTATATTGCATCACTATACGATGTATAACGTTATATACTATTACGTTATAACGCATAACGTTATATGGCATCACTATAGGACGTATAACGTTATATTGCACCACTATATGACGAATAACGTTATATACTATTACGCTATAACGTATAACGATATATTGCATCACTATATGACGTATAGCGTTATATACAATTACGTTATAACATATAACGTTATTTCGCATCACTATAGTACGTATAATGTTATATTCCATCACTATATGACGTATAACGTTATATACTATTACGTTATAACGTATAACGTTATATTGCATAACTATAAGACGTATAACGTTATATACTATTACGTTATGAAGGAATAACGTTATATTGCATCACTGTATGACGTATAACATTATATACTATTACGTTATGAAGTAATAACGTTATATTTCACCACTCTATGACGTATAACGTTATATACTATTACGTTACAACGTATAACTATATAATGTATTACCATAGGACGTATAACGTTGTATTGCATCACTATATGACGTATAACGTTATATACTATTACGCTATAACGTATAACGATATATAGCATCACTATATGACGTATAACGTTATATACAATTACGTTATAACATATAACGTTATATCGCATCACTATAGGACGTATAATGTTATATTCCATCACTATATGGCGTATAACGTTATATTGCATCACTATATGACGTATAACGTTATATACTATTACGCTATAACGTATAACGATATATTGCTTCACTATATGACGTATAACGTTGTATACAATTACGTTATAACATATAACGTTATATCGCATCACTATAGGACGTATAATGTTATATTCCATCACTATATGACGTATAACGTTATATACTATTACGTTATAACGTATAACGTTATATTGCATAACTATAAGACGTATAACTTTATATACTATTACGTTATGAAGAAATAACGTTATATTGCATCACAGTATGACGTATAAAATTATATACTATTACGTTATGAAGTAATATCGTTATATTGCACCACTCTATGACGTATAACGTTATATATTATTCCGTTATAACGTACAACTATATAATGTATTACCATAGGACGCATAACGTTATATTGCATCACTATATGCCGTATAGCGTTATATACTATTACGCTATAAGGTATAACGATATATTGCATCATTATATGACGTATAACGTTATATTGCATCACTATATGACGTATAACGTTATATACTATTACGCTATAGGGTATAACGCTTTATTGCATCACTATATGACGTATAACGTTATATTGCATCACTATATGACGTATAACGTTATATACTATTACGGTATAAGGTATAACGATATATTGCATCACTATATGACGTATAACGTTATATACTATTACGCTATAAGGTATAACGATATATTGCATCACTATATGCCGTGTAACATTATATTGCATCACTATATGCCGTGTAACATTATATTGCATCACTATATGACGTATAACGTTATATACTATTACGCTATAAGGTATAACGATATATTGCATCACTATATGACGTATAACGTTATATACTAATATGTTATAACGCAGAACGTTATATCGCATCACTATAGGACGTATAACGTTATATTGCATCACTATATGACGTATAACGTTATATACTATTACGTTATAACGCAGAACGTTATATGGCATCACTATAGGACGCATAACGTTATATTGCATCACTATATGACGTATAACGTTTTACACTATTACGCTATAAGGTATAACGATATGTTGCATCACTATGTGACCTACAACGATATATACTATTACGTCATAACGTATAACGTAATACTGCATCATTATATGACGTATAACGTTATATACTAATATGTTATAACGCAGGACGTTATATCGCATCACTATAGGACGTATAACGTTATATTGCATCACTATATGTCGTATAACGTTTTACACTATTACGCTATAAGGTATAACGATATGTTGCATCACTATGTGACGTACAACGATATATACTATTACGTCATAACGTATAACGTAATACTGCATCACTATATGACGTATAACGTTATATACTATTACGCTATAACGTATAACGATATATTGCATCAGTATATGACGTATGAAGTTATATACTACTACGTTATGAGGTATATGGATGCACTGCGTCACTATATGACGTATAACGTTATATTGCATCACTATATGACGTATAACGTTATATACTATTACGCTATAAGGTATAACGTTATATTGCATCACTATATGACGTATAACGTTATATAATATTACGCTATAAGGTATAACGATATATTGCGTCACTATATGACGTATAAGGTTATATACTATTACGCTATAAGGTATAACGATATATTGCATCACTGTATGACGTATAACGCTATATTGCTTCACTATATGCCGTATAACGTTATATTGCATCTCTATATGTCGTATAATGTTATTTACTAATATGTTATAACGCATAACGTTATATCGCATCACTATATGACGTATAACGTTATATAATATTACGCTATAAGGTATAACGGTATATTGCGTCACTATATGACGTATAACGTTATATACTATTACGCTATAAGGTATATCGATATATTTCATCACTATATGACGTATAACATTATATTGCATCACTATATGACGTATAACGTTATATACTATTACGTTATAACGAATAACGTTGTATTGCATCACTATATGACGTATAACGTTATATACTATTACGCTATAAGGTATTACGATATATTGCATCACTATATGACGTATAACATTATATTGCAACACAATATGACGTAGAACGTTATATTGCATTACTATATGACGTATAACGTTATATACTAATACGTTATAACACATAACGTTACATTGCATCACTATATGACCAATAACGTTATATACTATTACGCTATAAGGTATAACGATATATTGCTTCACTATATGACGTATAACGCTATATTGCATCACTATATGCCGTATAACGTTATATTGCATCTCTATATGACGTATAATGTTATTTACTAATATGTTATAACGCATAACGTTATATCGCATAACTATATGACGTATAACGTTATATTGCATCACTATATGACGTATAATGTTATATACTATTACGCTATAAGGTATGACGATATATTGTATCACTATATGACGTATAACGTTATATACTATTACGCTATAAGGTATAACGATATGTTGCATCACCATGTGACGTACAACGATATATACTATTACGTCATAACGTATAACGTAACACTGCATCACTATATGACGTATAACGTTATATAATATTACGCTATAACGTATAACGATATATTGCATCACTATATGACCTATAACGTTATATACTATTACGCTATAAGGTTTCACGATATATTGCATCACTATATGACGTATAACGTTATATTGCATCTCTATATGACGTATAATGTTATTTACTAATATGTTATAACGCATAACGTTATATCGCATCACTATATGACGTGTAACGTTATATAATATTACGCTATAAGGTATAACGATATATTGCTACACTATGTGACGTATAACGTTATATACTTTTACGCAATAAGGTATAACGATATATTGCATCACTATATGACGTGTATATATTGCATCACTATATGACGTCGAACGTTATATTGCATCACTATATGAGGTATAATGTTATATACTATTACGCTGTAAGGTATAACGATATGTTGCATCACTATGTGACGTAGAACGATATATACTATTACGTCATAACGTATAACGTAATACTGCATCACTATATGACGTATAACGTTATATGCTATTACGCTATAACGTATAACGATATATTGCATCACTATATGACGTATGAAGTTATATACTACTACGTTATGAGGTATATGGATGTACTGCATCACTATATGACGTATAACGTTATATTGCATCACTATATGACGTATAACGTTATATACTATTACGTTATAACGAATAACGTTGTATTGCATCACTATATGACGCATAACGTTATATACTATTACGCTATAAGGTATAACGATATATTGCATCACTATATGACGTATAACATTGTATTGCACCACTATATGACGTAGAACGTTATATTGCATCACTATATGACGTATAACTTTATATACTATTACGCTATAAGGTATAACGATATATTGCATCACTATATGCCGTATGAACTTCTATACTACTACGTTATGAGGTATAAGGATGTACTGCATCACTATATGACGTATAACGTTATATTGCATCACTATATGCCGTATAACGTTATATTGCATCACTATATGACGTATAACGTTATATACTAATACGTCATAACGCATAACGTTACATTGCATCACTATATGACGTATAACGTTATATACTATTACGCTATAAGGTATAACGATATGTTGCATCACTATATGACGTATAACGTTATATACTACTACGTTATGAGGTATATGGATGTACTGCATCACTATATGACGTATAACGTTATATCGCATCACTATATGACGTATAACGTTATATTGCATCACTATATGACGTATAACGTTATATACTATTACGCTATAAGGTATAACGATATATTGCATCACTATATGACGTATAACGTTATATACTATTACGCTATAAGGTATAACGATATATTGCATCACTATATGGCGTGTAACATTATATTGCATCACTATATGACGTAGAACGTTATATTGCATCACTATATGGCGTATAATGTTATATACTATTACGCTATAAGGTATAACGCTTTTTTGCAACACTATATGACGTATGACGATATACTGCATCACTATATGACGTATAACGTTTTACAATATTACGCTATAAGGTATAACGATATGTTGCATCACTATATGACGTACAACGATATATACTATTACGTCATAACGTATAACGTAATACTGCATCACTATATGACGTATAAAGTTATATAATATTACGCTATAACGTATAACGATATATTGCATCACTATATGACGTATAACGTTATATAATATTACGCTATAAGGTATAACGATATATTGCGTCACTATATGACGTATAAGGTTATATACTATTACGCTATAAGGTATAAAGATATATTGCATCACAGTATGACGTATAACGCTATATTGCTTCACTATATGCCGTATAACGTTATATTGCATCTCTATATGTCGTATAATGTTATTTACTAATATGTTATAACGCATAACGTTATATCGCATCACTATATGACGTATAACGTTATATAATATTACGCTATAAGGTATAACGTTATATTGCGTCACTATATGACGTATAACGTTATATACTATTGCGCTATAAGGTATATCGATATATTTCATAACTATATGACGTATAACATTATATTGCATCACTATATGACGTATAACGTTATATACTATTACGTTATAACGAATAACGTTGTATTGCATCACTATATGACGTATAACGTTATATACTATTACGCTATAAGGTATAACGATATATTGCATCACTATATGACGTATAACATTATATTGCAACACAATATGACGTAGAACGTTATATTGCATTACTATATGACGTATAACGTTATATACTAATACGTTATAACACATAACGTTACATTGCATCACTATATGACCTATAACGTTATATACTATTACGCTATAAGGTATAACGATATATTGCATCACTATATGACGTATAACGCTATATTGCATCACTATATGCCGTATAACGTTATATTGCATCTCTATATGACGTATAATGTTATTTACTAATATGTTATAACGGGGGCATAACGTTATATCGCATAACTATATGACGTATAACGTTATATTGCATCACTATATGACGTATAACATTGTATTGCACCACTATATGACGTAGAACGTTATATTGCATCACTATATGACGTATAACTTTATATACTATTACGCTATAAGGTATAACGCTTTTTTGCAACACTATATGACGTATGACGATATATTGCATCACTATATGACGTATAACGCTATATTGCATCACTATATGCCGTATAACGTTATATTGCATCTCTATATGACGTATAATGTTATTTACTAATATGTTATAACGCATAACGTTATATCGCATAACTATATGACGTATAACGTTATATTGCATCACTATATGACGTATAACATTGTATTGCACCACTATATGACGTAGAACGTTATATTGCATCACTGTATGACGTATAATGTTATATAGTATTACGCTATAAGCTATAACGCTTTTTTGCATCACTATATGACGTATAACGATATATTGCATCACTATATGACGTATAACGTTATATACAATTACGTTATAACATATAACGTTATAACGCATCACTATAGGACGTATAATGTTATATTCCATCACTATATGACGTATAACGTTATATACTATTACGTTATAACGTATAACGTTACATTGCATAACTATATGACGTATAACGTTATATACTACTACGTTATGCTGGAATAAAGTTATATTGCATCACTGTATTACGTATAACGTTATATACTATTACGTTATGAAGTAATAACGTTATATTGCACCACTGTATGACGTATAACGTCATATACTATTACGTTATAACGCATAACGTTATATGGCATCACTATAGGACGTATAACGTTATATTGCATCACTATATGACGTATAACGTTATATACTATTAGGCTATAAGGTATAACGCCTTATTGCATCACTATATGACGTATAACGTTATATTGCATCACTATTTGCCGTATAACGTTATATACTATTACGCTATAAGGTATAACGATATATTGCATCACTATATGACGTATAACGTTAAATTGCATCACTATATGACGTATAACGTTATATACTATTAGGCTATAAGGTATAACGCTTTATTGCATCACTATATGACGTATAACGTTATATTGCATCACTATATGACGTATAACGTTATATACTATTACGCTCTAAGGTATAACGATATATTGCATCACTATATGACGTATAACGTTATATACTAATATGTTATATCGCAGAACGTTATATCGCATCACTATAGGACGTATAACGTTATATTGCATCACTATATGACGTATAACGTTATATACTATTACGTTATAACGCAGAACGTTATATCGCATCACTATAGGACGCATAACGTTATATTGCATCACTATATGACGTATAACGTTTTACACTATTACGCTATAAGGTATAACGATATGTTGCATCACTATGTGACCTACAACGATATATACTATTACGTCATAACGTATAACGTAATACTGCATCACTATATGACGTATAACGTTATATACTAATATGTTATAACGCAGGACGTTATATCGCATCACTATAGGACGTATAACGTTATATTGCATCACTATATGTCGTATAACGTTTTACACTATTACGCTATAAGGTATAACGATATGTTGCATCACTATGTGACGTACAACGATATATACTATTACGTCATAACGTATAACGTAATACTGCATCACTATATGACGTATAACGTTATATACTATTACGCTATAACGTATAGCGATATATTGCATCAGTATATGACGTATGAAGTTATATACTACTACGTTATGAGGTATATGGATGCACTGCGTCACTATATGACGTATAACGTTATATTGCATCAATATAATACGTATAACGTTATATACTATTACGCTATAAGGTATAACGATATATTGCATCACTGTATGACGTATAACGCTATATTGCTTCACTATATGCCGTATAACGTTATATTGCATCTCTATATGTCGTATAATGTTATTTACTAATATGTTATAACGCATAACGTTATATCGCATCACTATATGACGTATAACGTTATATAATATTACGCTATAAGGTATAACGGTATATTGCGTCACTATATGACGTATAACGTTATATACTATTACGCTATAAGGTATATCGATATATTTCATCTCTATATGACGTATAACATTATATTGCATCACTATATGACGTATAACGTTATATACTATTACGTTATAACGAATAACGTTGTATTGCATCACTATATGACGTATAACGTTATATACTATTACGCTATAAGGTATTACGATATATTGCATCACTATATGACGTATAACATTATATTGCAACACAATATGACGTAGAACGTTATATTGCATTACTATATGACGTATAACGTTATTTACTAATACGTTATAACACATAACGTTACATTGCATCACTATATGACCTATAACGTTATATACTATTACGCTATAAGGTATAACGATATATTGCATCACTATATGACGTATAACGCTATATTGCATCACTATATGCCGTATAACGTTATATTGCATCTCTATATGACGTATAATGTTATTTACTAATATGTTATAACGCATAACGTTATATCGCATAACTATATGACGTATAACGTTATATTGCATCACTATATGACGTATAATGTTATATACTATTACGCTATAAGGTATGACGATATATTGTATCACTATATGACGTATAACGTTATATACTATTACGCTATAAGGTATAACGATATGTTGCATCACCATGTGACGTACAACGATATATACTATTACGTCATAACGTATAACGTAATACTGCATCACTATATGACGTATAACGTTATATAATATTACGCTATAACGTATAACGATATATTGCATCACTATATGACCTATAACGTTATATACTATTACGCTATAAGGTTTCACGATATATTGCATCACTATATGACGTATAACGTTATATTGCATCACTATATGACGTTGAACGTTATATTGCATCACTATATGAGGTATAATGTTATATACTATTACGCTGTAAGGTATAACGATATGTTGCATCACTATGTGACGTACAACGGTATATACTATTACGTCATAACGTATAACGTAATACTGCATCACTATATGACGTATAACGTTATATACTATTACGCTATAACGTATAACGATATATTGCATCACTATATGACGTATGAAGTTATATACTACTACGTTATGAGGTATATGGATGTACTGCATCACTATATGACGTATAACGTTATATCGCATCACTATATGACGTATAACGTTATATAATATTACGCTATAAGGTATAACGTTATATTGCGTCACTATATGACGTATAACGTTATATATTATAACGCTATAAGGTATAACGATATATTGCAACACTATATGACGTATAACATTATATTGCATCACTATATGACGTATAACGTTATATACTATTACGTTATAACGAATAACGTTGTATTGCATCACTATATGACGCATAACGTTATATACTATTACGCTATAAGGTATAACGATATATTGCATCACTATATGACGTATAACATTGTATTGCACCACTATATGACGTAGAACGTTATATTGCATCACTATATGACGTATAACTTTATATACTATTACGCTATAAGGTATAACGATATATTGCATCACTATATGCCGTATGAACTTATATACTACTACGTTATGAGGTATAAGGATGTACTGCATCACTATATGACGTATAACGTTATATTGCATCACTATATGCCGTATAACGTTATATTGCATCACTATATGACGTATAACGTTATATACTAATACGTCATAACGCATAACGTTACATTGCATCACTATATGACGTATAACGTTATATACTATTACGCTATAAGGTATAACGATATGTTGCATCACTATATGACGTATAACGTTATATACTACTACGTTATGAGGTATATGGATGTACTGCATCACTATATGACGTATAACGTTATATACTATAACGCTATAAGGTATAACGATATATTCCATCACTATATGACGTATAACATTATATTGCATCACTATATGACGTATAACGTTATATACTATTACGTTATAACGAATAACGTTTTATTGCATCACTGTATGACGTATAACGTTATATACTATTACGCTATAAGGTATAACGATATATTGCATCACTATATGACGTATAACATTATATTGCAACACAATATGACGTAGAACGTTATATTTCATCACTATATGACGTATAACGTTATATACTAATACGTTATAACACATAACGTTACATTGCATCACTATATGACCTATAACGTTATATACTATTACGCTATAAGGTATAACGATATATTACATCACTATATGACGTATAACGCTATATAGCATCACTATATGACGTATAACGTTATATTGCATCACTATATGAAGTATAACGTTATATACTATTACGCTACAAGGTATAACGATATATTGCATCACAATATGACGTATAACGTTATATACTAATATGTTATAACGCAGAACGTTACATCGCATCACTATAGGACGTATAACGTTACATTGCATCACTATATGACGTATAATGTTATATACTATTACGCTATAAGGTATAACGCTTTTTTGCATCACTATATGACGTATAACGTTATATTGCATCACTATGTGACGTATAACGTTATATACTATTACGCTATAGGGTATAACGATATATTGCATCACTATATGACGTATAACGTTATATACTATTACGCTATAAGGTATAACGATATATTGCATCACTATATGGCGTGTAACATTATATTGCATCACTATATGACGTAGAACGTTATATTGCATCACTATATGACGTATAATGTTATATACTATTACGCTATAAGGTATAACGATGTACTGCATCTCTATGTGATGTATAACGTTATATAGCATCACTATATGACGTATAACGTTATATTGCATCGCTATATGCCGTATAACGTTGTATTGCATCACTATATGACGTATAAAGTTATATAATATTACGCTATAACGTATAACGATATATTGCATCACTATATGACGTATAATGTTATATACTATTACGTTATAACGAATAACGTTTTATTGCATCACTATATGACGTATAACGTTATATACTATTACGCTATAAGGTATAACGATATATTGCATCACTATATGACGTATAACATTATATTGCAACACAATATGACGTAGAACGTTATATTGCATCACTATATGACGTATAACGTTATATACTATTACGCTATACGGTATAACGATATATTGCATCACTATATGACGTATAACGCTATATTGCTTCACTATATGCCGTATAACGGTATATTGCATCTCTATATGTCGTATAATGTTATTTACTAATATTTTATAACGCATAACGTTATATCGTATCACTATATGACGTATAACGTTATATACTATTACGCTATAAGGTATAACGATGTACTGCATCTCTATGTGATGTATAACGTTATATAGCATCACTATATGACGTATAACGTTATATTGCATCGCTATATGCCGTATAACGTTGTATTGCATCACTATATGACGTATAACGTTATATGCTATTACGTTATAACGAATAACGTTGTATTGCATCACTATATGACGTATAACGTTATATTGCATCACTATATGCCGTATAACGTTATATTGCATCTCTATATGACTTATAATGTTATATACTAATATGTTATAACGCCGAACGTTATATCGCATCACTATAGGTCGCGTAACGTTATATTGCTTCACTATATGACGTATATCGTTATATACTATTACGTTATAAGGTATAACGATATATTGCATCACTATATGACGTGTAACATTATATTGCATCACTATATGACGTAGAACGTTATATCGCATCACTATAGGTCGCATAACGATATATTGCTTCACTATATGACGTATAACGTTATATACTATTACGCTATAAGGTATAACGATATATTGCATCACTATATGACGTATAATGTTATATACTATTACGCTATAAGGTATAACGCTTTTTTTGCATCACTATATGACGTATAACGTTATATTTCATCACTATATGACGTACAACGTTATATACTATTACGCTATAAGGTATAACGATATATTGCTTCACTATATGACGTATAACGTCATATACTATTACGCTATAAGGTATAACGATATATTGCATCACAATATGACGTATAACGTTATATACTAATATGTTATAACGCAGAACGTTATATCGCGTCACTATAGGACGTATAACGTTACATTGCAACACTATATGACGTATAATGTTATATACTATTACACTATAAGGTATAACGATATATTGCATTACTATATGACGTATAATGTTATATACTATTACGCTATAAGGTATAACGCTTTTTTGCATCACTATATGACGTATAACGTTACATTTCATCACTATATGACGTACAACGTTATATACTATTACGCTATAAGGTATAACGATATATTGCTTCACTATATGACGTATAACGTCATATACTATTACGCTATAAGGTATAACGATATATTGCATCACTATATGACGTGTAACATTATATTGCTTCACTATATGACGTAGAACGTTATATTGCATCACTGTATGACGTATAATGTTATATACTATTACGCTATAAGCTATAACGCTTTTTTGCATCACTATATGACGTATAACGATATATTGCATCACTATATGACGTATAACGTTATATACAATTACGTTATAACATATAACGTTATAACGCATCACTATAGGACGTATAATGTTATATTCCATCACTATATGACGTATAACGTTATATACTATTACGTTATAACGTATAACGTTACATTGCATAACTATATGACGTATAACGTTATATACTACTACGTTATGCTGGAATAAAGTTATATTGCATCACTGTATTACGTATAACGTTATATACTATTACGTTATGATGTAACAACGTTATATTGCACCACTGTATGACGTATAACGTCATATACTATTACGTTATAACGCATAACGTTATATGGCATCACTATAGGACGTATAACGTTATATTGCATCACTATATGACGTATAACGTTATATACTATTAGGCTATAAGGTATAACGCTTTATTGCATCACTATATGACGTATAACGTTATGTTGCATCACTATTTGCCGTATAACGTTATATACTATTACGCTATAAGGTATAACGATATATTGCATCACTATATGACGTATAACGTTAAATTGCATCACTATATGACGTATAACGTTATATACTATTAGGCTATAAGGTATAACGCTTTATTGCATCACTATATGACGTATAACGTTATATTGCATCACTATATGACGTATAACGTTATATACTATTACGCTCTAAGGTATAACGATATATTGCATCACTATATGACGTATAACGTTATATACTAATATCTTATAACGCAGAATGTTATATCGCATCACTATAGGACGTATAACGTTATATTGCTTCACTATATGACGTATAACGTTATATACTATTACGTTATGAAGTAATAACGTTATATTGCATCACTATATGACGTATAACTTTATATACTACTACGCTATATGGTATAACGATATATTGCATCACTATATGACGTATAACGTTATATACTAATATGTTATAACGCAGAACGTTATATCGCATCACTATAGGACGTATAACGTTATATACTAATATCTTATGACGCAGAACGTTATAACGCATCACTATAGGACGTATAATGTTATATTCCATCACTATATGACGTATAACGTTATATACTATTACGTTATAACGTATAACGTTACATTGCATAACTATATGACGTATAACGTTATATACTACTACGTTATGCTGGAATAACGTTATATTGCATCACTGTATTACGTATAACATTATATACTATTGCGTTATGAAGTAATAACGTTATATTGCACCACTGTATGACGCATAACGTCATATACTATTACGTTATAACGCATAACGTTATATGGCATCACTATAGGACGTATAACGTTATATTGCATCGCTGTATGCCGTATAACGTTGTATTGCATCACTATATGACGTATAACGTTTTACACTATTACGATATAAGGTATAACGAAATGTTGCATCACTACGTGACGTACAACGATATATACTATTACGTCATATCGTATAACGTAATACTGCATCACTAAAAGACGTATGAAGTTATATACTACTACGTTATGAGGTACAAGGATATACTGCATCACTATATGACGTATAATGTTATTTTCTAATATGTTATAACGCATAACGTTATATCGCATCACTATATGACGTACAGCGTTATATAGTATTACGCTATAAGGTATAATGATATATTGCGTCACTATATGACGCATAACGTTATATCCTATTACACTATAAGGTATAACGGTATATTGCATCACTATATGACGTGTAACATTATATTGCATCACTATATGACGTAGAACGTTATATTGCATCACTATATACGTATAACGTTATAAACTATTACGCTATAAGGTTTAACGACATATTGCATCACTATATGACGTATAACGTTATATTCTAATTTGTTATAACGCAGAACGTTATATCGCATCACTATAGAACGTATAACGTTATATTGCATCACTATATGACGTATAACGTTATATACTATTACGTTATAACGCAGAACGTTATATCGCATCACTATAGGACGTATAACGTTATATTGCATCACTATATGACGTATAACGTTTTACACTATTACGCTATAAGGTATAACGATATGTTGCATCACTACGTGACGTACAACGATATATACTATTACGTCATAACGTATAACGTAATACTGCATCACTATATGAAGTATAACGTTATATACTATTACGCTACAACGTATAACGATATATTGCATCACTATATGACGTATGAAGTTATATACTACTACGTTATGAGGTATAAGGATGTACTGCATCACTATATGACGTATAACGTTATATTGCATCACTATATGCCGTATAACGTTATATTGCATCACTATATGACGTATAACGTTACATAATATTACGCTATATGGTATAACGATATATTGCGTCACTATATGACGTATAACGTTATATACTATTACGCTATAAGGTATAACGATATATTGCATCACTATATGACGTATAACATTATATTGCATCACTATATGACGTAGAACGTTATATACTATTACGTTATAAAGAATAACGTTGTATTGCATCACTATATGACGTATAACGTTATATACTATTACGCTATAAGGTATAACGATATATTGCATCACTATATGACGTATAACGCTATATTGCATCACTATATGCCGTATAACGTTATATTGCATCTCTATATGACGTATAATGTTATTTACTAATATGTTATAACGCATAACGTTATATCGCATAACTATATGACGTATAACGTTATATTGCATCACTATATGACGTATAACATTGTATTGCACCACTATATGACGTAGAACGTTATATTGCATCACTATATGACGTATAACTTTATATACTATTACGCTATAAGGTATAACGCTTTTTTGCAACACTATATGACGTATGACGATATATTGCATCACTATATGACGTATAACGCTATATTGCATCACTATATGCCGTATAACGTTATATTGCATCTCTATATGACGTATAATGTTATTTACTAATATGTTATAACGCATAACGTTATATCGCATAACTATATGACGTATAACGTTATATTGCATCACTATATGACGTATAACATTGTATTGCACCACTATATGACGTAGAACGTTATATTGCATCACTGTATGACGTATAATGTTATATACTATTACGCTATAAGCTATAACGCTTTTTTGCATCACTATATGACGTATAACGATATATTGCATCACTATATGACGTATAACGTTATATACAATTACGTTATAACATATAACGTTATAACGCATCACTATAGGACGTATAATGTTATATTCCATCACTATATGACGTATAACGTTATATACTATTACGTTATAACGTATAACGTTACATTGCATAACTATATGACGTATAACGTTATATACTACTACGTTATGCTGGAATAAAGTTATATTGCATCACTGTATTACGTATAACGTTATATACTATTACGTTATGAAGTAATAACGTTATATTGCACCACTGTATGACGTATAACGTCATATACTATTACGTTATAACGCATAACGTTATATGGCATCACTATAGGACGTATAACGTTATATTGCATCACTATATGACGTATAACGTTATATACTATTAGGCTATAAGGTATAACGCCTTATTGCATCACTATATGACGTATAACGTTATATTGCATCACTATTTGCCGTATAACGTTATATACTATTACGCTATAAGGTATAACGATATATTGCATCACTATATGACGTATAACGTTAAATTGCATCACTATATGACGTATAACGTTATATACTATTAGGCTATAAGGTATAACGCTTTATTGCATCACTATATGACGTATAACGTTATATTGCATCACTATATGACGTATAACGTTATATACTATTACGCTCTAAGGTATAACGATATATTGCATCACTATATGACGTATAACGTTATATACTAATATGTTATATCGCAGAACGTTATATCGCATCACTATAGGACGTATAACGTTATATTGCATCACTATATGACGTATAACGTTATATACTATTACGTTATAACGCAGAACGTTATATCGCATCACTATAGGACGCATAACGTTATATTGCATCACTATATGACGTATAACGTTTTACACTATTACGCTATAAGGTATAACGATATGTTGCATCACTATGTGACCTACAACGATATATACTATTACGTCATAACGTATAACGTAATACTGCATCACTATATGACGTATAACGTTATATACTAATATGTTATAACGCAGGACGTTATATCGCATCACTATAGGACGTATAACGTTATATTGCATCACTATATGTCGTATAACGTTTTACACTATTACGCTATAAGGTATAACGATATGTTGCATCACTATGTGACGTACAACGATATATACTATTACGTCATAACGTATAACGTAATACTGCATCACTATATGACGTATAACGTTATATACTATTACGCTATAACGTATAGCGATATATTGCATCAGTATATGACGTATGAAGTTATATACTACTACGTTATGAGGTATATGGATGCACTGCGTCACTATATGACGTATAACGTTATATTGCATCAATATAATACGTATAACGTTATATACTATTACGCTATAAGGTATAACGATATATTGCATCACTGTATGACGTATAACGCTATATTGCTTCACTATATGCCGTATAACGTTATATTGCATCTCTATATGTCGTATAATGTTATTTACTAATATGTTATAACGCATAACGTTATATCGCATCACTATATGACGTATAACGTTATATAATATTACGCTATAAGGTATAACGGTATATTGCGTCACTATATGACGTATAAGGTTATATACTATTACGCTATAAGGTATATCGATATATTTCATCTCTATATGACGTATAACATTATATTGCATCACTATATGACGTATAACGTTATATACTATTACGTTATAACGAATAACGTTGTATTGCATCACTATATGACGTATAACATTATATTGCAACACAATATGACGTAGAACGTTATATTGCATTACTATATGACGTATAACGTTATATACTAATACGTTATAACACATAACGTTACATTGCATCACTATATGACCTATAACGTTATATACTATTACGCTATAAGGTATAACGATATATTGCATCACTATATGACGTATAACGCTATATTGCATCACTATATGCCGTATAACGTTATATTGCATCTCTATATGACGTATAATGTTATTTACTAATATGTTATAACGCATAACGTTATATCGCATAACTATATGACGTATAACGTTATATTGCATCACTATATGACGTATAATGTTATATACTATTACGCTATAAGGTATGACGATATATTGTATCACTATATGACGTATAACGTTATATACTATTACGCTATAAGGTATAACGATATGTTGCATCACCATGTGACGTACAACGATATATACTATTACGTCATAACGTATAACGTAATACTGCATCACTATATGACGTATAACGTTATATAATATTACGCTATAACGTATAACGATATATTGCATCACTATATGACCTATAACGTTATATACTATTACGCTATAAGGTTTCACGATATATTGCATCACTATATGACGTATAACGTTATATTGCATCACTATATGACGTCGAACGTTATATTGCATCACTATATGAGGTATAATGTTATATACTATTACGCTGTAAGGTATAACGATATGTTGCATCACTATGTGACGTACAACGGTATATACTATTACGTCATAACGTATAACGTAATACTGCATCACTATATGACGTATAACGTTATATACTATTACGCTATAACGTATAACGATATATTGCATCACTATATGACGTATGAAGTTATATACTACTACGTTATGAGGTATATGGATGTACTGCATCACTATATGACGTATAACGTTATATCGCATCACTATATGACGTATAACGTTATATAATATTACGCTATAAGGTATAACGTTATATTGCGTCACTATATGACGTATAACGTTATATATTATAACGCTATAAGGTATAACGATATATTGCAACACTATATGACGTATAACATTATATTGCATCACTATATGACGTATAACGTTATATACTATTACGTTATAACGAATAACGTTGTATTGCATCACTATATGACGCATAACGTTATATACTATTACGCTATAAGGTATAACGATATATTGCATCACTATATGACGTATAACATTGTATTGCACCACTATATGACGTAGAACGTTATATTGCATCACTATATGACGTATAACTTTATATACTATTACGCTATAAGGTATAACGATATATTGCATCACTATATGCCGTATGAACTTATATACTACTACGTTATGAGGTATAAGGATGTACTGCATCACTATATGACGTATAACGTTATATTGCATCACTATATGCCGTATAACGTTATATTGCATCACTATATGACGTATAACGTTATATACTAATACGTCATAACGCATAACGTTACATTGCATCACTATATGACGTATAACGTTATATACTATTACGCTATAAGGTATAACGATATGTTGCATCACTATATGACGTATATACTACTACGTTATGAGGTATATGGATGTACTGCATCACTATATGACGTATAACGTTATATACTATAACGCTATAAGGTATAACGATATATTCCATCACTATATGACGTATAACATTATATTGCATCACTATATGACGTATAACGTTATATACTATTACGTTATAACGAATAACGTTTTATTGCATCACTGTATGACGTATAACGTTATATACTATTACGCTATAAGGTATAACGATATATTGCATCACTATATGACGTATAACATTATATTGCAACACAATATGACGTAGAACGTTATATTTCATCACTATATGACGTATAACGTTATATACTAATACGTTATAACACATAACGTTACATTGCATCACTATATGACCTATAACGTTATATACTATTACGCTATAAGGTATAACGATATATTACATCACTATATGACGTATAACGCTATATAGCATCACTATATGACGTATAACGTTATATTGCATCACTATATGAAGTATAACGTTATATACTATTACGCTACAAGGTATAACGATATATTGCATCACAATATGACGTATAACGTTATATACTAATATGTTATAACGCAGAACGTTACATCGCATCACTATAGGACGTATAACGTTACATTGCATCACTATATGACGTATAATGTTATATACTATTACGCTATAAGGTATAACGCTTTTTTGCATCACTATATGACGTATAACGTTATATTGCATCACTATGTGACGTATAACGTTATATACTATTACGCTATAGGGTATAACGATATATTGCATCACTATATGACGTATAACGTTATATACTATTACGCTATAAGGTATAACGATATATTGCATCACTATATGGCGTGTAACATTATATTGCATCACTATATGACGTAGAACGTTATATTGCATCACTATATGACGTATAATGTTATATACTATTACGCTATAAGGTATAACGATGTACTGCATCTCTATGTGATGTATAACGTTATATAGCATCACTATATGACGTATAACGTTATATTGCATCGCTATATGCCGTATAACGTTGTATTGCATCACTATATGACGTATAAAGTTATATAATATTACGCTATAACGTATAACGATATATTGCATCACTATATGACGTATAATGTTATATACTATTACGTTATAACGAATAACGTTTTATTGCATCACTATATGACGTATAACGTTATATACTATTACGCTATAAGGTATAACGATATATTGCATCACTATATGACGTATAACATTATATTGCAACACAATATGACGTAGAACGTTATATTGCATCACTATATGACGTATAACGTTATATACTATTACGCTATACGGTATAACGATATATTGCATCACTATATGACGTATAACGCTATATTGCTTCACTATATGCCGTATAACGGTATATTGCATCTCTATATGTCGTATAATGTTATTTACTAATATTTTATAACGCATAACGTTATATCGTATCACTATATGACGTATAACGTTATATACTATTACGCTATAAGGTATAACGATGTACTGCATCTCTATGTGATGTATAACGTTATATAGCATCACTATATGACGTATAACGTTATATTGCATCGCTATATGCCGTATAACGTTGTATTGCATCACTATATGACGTATAACGTTATATGCTATTACGTTATAACGAATAACGTTGTATTGCATCACTATATGACGTATAACGTTATATTGCATCACTATATGCCGTATAACGTTATATTGCATCTCTATATGACTTATAATGTTATATACTAATATGTTATAACGCCGAACGTTATATCGCATCACTATAGGTCGCGTAACGTTATATTGCTTCACTATATGACGTATATCGTTATATACTATTACGTTATAAGGTATAACGATATATTGCATCACTATATGACGTGTAACATTATATTGCATCACTATATGACGTAGAACGTTATATCGCATCACTATATGTCGCATAACGATATATTGCTTCACTATATGACGTATAACGTTATATACTAATACGTCATAACGCATAACGTTACATTGCATCACTATATGACGTATAACGTTATATACTATTACGCTATAAGGTATAACGATATGTTGCATCACTATATGACGTATATACTACTACGTTATGAGGTATATGGATGTACTGCATCACTATATGACGTATAACGTTATATACTATAACGCTATAAGGTATAACGATATATTCCATCACTATATGACGTATAACATTATATTGCATCACTATATGACGTATAACGTTATATACTATTACGTTATAACGAATAACGTTTTATTGCATCACTGTATGACGTATAACGTTATATACTATTACGCTATAAGGTATAACGATATATTGCATCACTATATGACGTATAACATTATATTGCAACACAATATGACGTAGAACGTTATATTTCATCACTATATGACGTATAACGTTATATACTAATACGTTATAACACATAACGTTACATTGCATCACTATATGACCTATAACGTTATATACTATTACGCTATAAGGTATAACGATATATTACATCACTATATGACGTATAACGCTATATAGCATCACTATATGACGTATAACGTTATATTGCATCACTATATGAAGTATAACGTTATATACTATTACGCTACAAGGTATAACGATATATTGCATCACAATATGACGTATAACGTTATATACTAATATGTTATAACGCAGAACGTTACATCGCATCACTATAGGACGTATAACGTTACATTGCATCACTATATGACGTATAATGTTATATACTATTACGCTATAAGGTATAACGCTTTTTTGCATCACTATATGACGTATAACGTTATATTGCATCACTATGTGACGTATAACGTTATATACTATTACGCTATAGGGTATAACGATATATTGCATCACTATATGACGTATAACGTTATATACTATTACGCTATAAGGTATAACGATATATTGCATCACTATATGGCGTGTAACATTATATTGCATCACTATATGACGTAGAACGTTATATTGCATCACTATATGACGTATAATGTTATATACTATTACGCTATAAGGTATAACGATGTACTGCATCTCTATGTGATGTATAACGTTATATAGCATCACTATATGACGTATAACGTTATATTGCATCGCTATATGCCGTATAACGTTGTATTGCATCACTATATGACGTATAAAGTTATATAATATTACGCTATAACGTACAACGATATATTGCATCACTATATGACGTATAATGTTATATACTATTACGTTATAACGAATAACGTTTTATTGCATCACTATATGACGTATAACGTTATATACTATTACGCTATAAGGTATAACGATATATTGCATCACTATATGACGTATAACATTATATTGCAACACAATATGACGTAGAACGTTATATTGCATCACTATATGACGTATAACGTTATATACTATTACGCTATACGGTATAACGATATATTGCATCACTATATGACGTATAACGCTATATTGCTTCACTATATGCCGTATAACGGTATATTGCATCTCTATATGTCGTATAATGTTATTTACTAATATTTTATAACGCATAACGTTATATCGTATCACTATATGACGTATAACGTTATATACTATTACGCTATAAGGTATAACGATGTACTGCATCTCTATGTGATGTATAACGTTATATAGCATCACTATATGACGTATAACGTTATATTGCATCGCTATATGCCGTATAACGTTGTATTGCATCACTATATGACGTATAACGTTATATGCTATTACGTTATAACGAATAACGTTGTATTGCATCACTATATGACGTATAACGTTATATTGCATCACTATATGCCGTATAACGTTATATTGCATCTCTATATGACTTATAATGTTATATACTAATATGTTATAACGCCGAACGTTATATCGCATCACTATAGGTCGCGTAACGTTATATTGCTTCACTATATGACGTATATCGTTATATACTATTACGTTATAAGGTATAACGATATATTGCATCACTATATGACGTGTAACATTATATTGCATCACTATATGACGTAGAACGTTATATCGCATCACTATAGGTCGCATAACGATATATTGCTTCACTATATGACGTATAACGTTATATACTATTACGCTATAAGGTATAACGATATATTGCATCACTATATGACGTATAATGTTATATACTATTACGCTATAAGGTATAACGCTTTTTTGCATCACTATATGACGTATAACGTTATATTTCATCACTATATGACGTACAACGTTATATACTATTACGCTATAAGGTATAACGATATATTGCTTCACTATATGACGTATAACGTCATATACTATTACGCTATAAGGTATAACGATATATTGCATCACAATATGACGTATAACGTTATATACTAATATGTTATAACGCAGAACGTTATATCGCGTCACTATAGGACGTATAACGTTACATTGCAACACTATATGACGTATAATGTTATATACTATTACACTATATGGTATAACGATATATTGCATTACTATATGACGTATAATGTTATATACTATTACGCTATAAGGTATAACGCTTTTTTGCATCACTATATGACGTATAACGTTACATTTCATCACTATATGACGTACAACGTTATATACTATTACGCTATAAGGTATAACGATATATTGCTTCACTATATGACGTATAACGTCATATACTATTACGCTATAAGGTATAACGATATATTGCATCACTATATGACGTGTAACATTATATTGCTTCACTATATGACGTAGAACGTTATATTGCATCACTGTATGACGTATAATGTTATATACTATTACGCTATAAGCTATGACGCTTTTTTGCATCACTATATGACGTATAACGATATATTGCATCACTATATGACGTATAACGTTATATACAATTACGTTATAACATATAACGTTATAACGCATCACTATAGGACGTATAATGTTATATTCCATCACTATATGACGTATAACGTTATATACTATTACGTTATAACGTATAACGTTACATTGCATAACTATATGACGTATAACGTTATATACTACTACGTTATGCTGGAATAAAGTTATATTGCATCACTGTATTACGTATAACGTTATATACTATTACGTTATGATGTAACAACGTTATATTGCACCACTGTATGACGTATAACGTCATATACTATTACGTTATAACGCATAACGTTATATGGCATCACTATAGGACGTATAACGTTATATTGCATCACTATATGACGTAGAACGTTACATTGCATCACTATATGACGTATGAAGTTATATACTACTACGTTATGAGGTATAAGGATGTACTGCATCACTATATGACGTATAACGTTATAAACTATTACGCTCTAAGGTATAACGATATATTGCATCACTATATGACGTATAACGTTATATACGAATATCTTATAACGCAGAACGTTATATCGCATCACTATAGGACGTATAACGTTATATTGCTTCACTATATGACGTATAACGTTATATACTATTACGTTATGAAGTAATAACGTTATATTGCATCACTATATGACGTATAACTTTATATACTACTACGCTATATGGTATAACGATATATTGCATCACTATATGACGTATAACGTTATATACTAATATGTTATAACGCAGAACGTTATATCGCATCACTATAGGACGTATAACGTTATATACTAATATCTTATGACGCAGAACGTTATAACGCATCACTATAGGACGTATAATGTTATATTCCATCACTATATGACGTATAACGTTATATACTATTACGTTATAACGTATAACGTTACATTGCATAACTATATGACGTATAACGTTATATACTACTACGTTATGCTGGAATAACGTTATATTGCATCACTGTATTACGTATAACATTATATACTATTACGTTATGAAGTAATAACGTTATATTGCACCACTGTATGACGCATAACGTCATATACTATTACGTTATAACGCATAACGTTATATGGCATCACTATAGGACGTATAACGTTATATTGCATCGCTGTATGCCGTATAACGTTGTATTGCATCACTATATGACGTATAACGTTTTACACTATTACGATATAAGGTATAACGAAATGTTGCATCACTACGTGACGTACAACGATATATACTATTACGTCATATCGTATAACGTAATACTGCATCACTAAAAGACGTATGAAGTTATATACTACTACGTTATGAGGTACAAGGATATACTGCATCACTATATGACGTATAATGTTATTTTCTAATATGTTATAACGCATAACGTTATATCGCATCACTATATGACGTACAGCGTTATATAGTATTACGCTATAAGGTATAATGATATATTGCGTCACTATATGACGCATAACGTTATATCCTATTACACTATAAGGTATAACGGTATATTGCATCACTATATGACGTGTAACATTATATTGCATCACTATATGACGTAGAACGTTATATTGCATCACTATATACGTATAACGTTATAAACTATTACGCTATAAGGTTTAACGACATATTGCATCACTATATGACGTATAACGTTATATTCTAATTTGTTATAACGCAGAACGTTATATCGCATCACTATAGAACGTATAACGTTATATTGCATCACTATATGACGTATAACGTTATATACTATTACGTTATAACGCAGAACGTTATATCGCATCACTATAGGACGTATAACGTTATATTGCATCACTATATGACGTATAACGTTTTACACTATTACGCTATAAGGTATAACGATATGTTGCATCACTACGTGACGTACAACGATATATACTATTACGTCATAACGTATAACGTAATACTGCATCACTATATGAAGTATAACGTTATATACTATTACGCTACAACGTATAACGATATATTGCATCACTATATGACGTATGAAGTTATATACTACTACGTTATGAGGTATAAGGATGTACTGCATCACTATATGACGTATAACGTTATATTGCATCACTATATGCCGTATAACGTTATATTGCATCACTATATGACGTATAACGTTACATAATATTACGCTATATGGTATAACGATATATTGCGTCACTATATGACGTATAACGTTATATACTATTACGCTATAAGGTATAACGATATATTGCATCACTATATGACGTATAACATTATATTGCATCACTATATGACGTAGAACGTTATATACTATTACGTTATAAAGAATAACGTTGTATTGCATCACTATATGACGTATAACGTTATATACTATTACGCTATAAGGTATAACGTTATATTGCATCGCTATATGCCGTATAACGTTGTTTTGCATCACTATATGACGTATAACGTTATATACTATTACGATATAAGGTATAACGCTATATTGCATCACTATATGACGTATAACATTATATTGCATCACTATATGACGTAGAACGTTACATTGCATCACTATATGACGTATGAAGTTATATACTACTACGTTATGAGGTATAAGGATGTACTGCATCACTATATGACGTATAACGTTATATACTATTACGCTCTAAGGTATAACGATATATTGCATCACTATATGACGTATAACGTTATATACTAATATCTTATAACGCAGAACGTTATATCGCATCACTATAGGACGTATAACGTTATATTGCTTCACTATATGACGTATAACGTTATATACTATTACGTTATGAAGTAATAACGTTATATTGCATCACTATATGACGTATAACTTTATATACTACTACGCTATATGGTATAACGATATATTGCATCACTATATGACGTATAACGTTATATACTAATATCTTATAACGCAGAACGTTATATCGCATCACTATAGGACGTATAACGTTATATTGCTTCACTATATGACGTATAACGTTATATACTATTACGTTATGAAGTAATAACGTTATATTGCATCACTATATGACGTATAACTTTATATACTACTACGCTATATGGTATAACGATATATTGCATCACTATATGACGTATAACGTTATATACTATTACGTTATAACGTATAACGTTACATTGCATAACTATATGACGTATAACGTTATATACTACTACGTTATGCTGGAATAACGTTATATTGCATCACTGTATTACGTATAACATTATATACTATTACGTTATGAAGTAATAACGTTATATTGCACCACTGTATGACGCATAACGTCATATACTATTACGTTATAACGCATAACGTTATATGGCATCACTATAGGACGTATAACGTTATATTGCATCGCTGTATGCCGTATAACGTTGTATTGCATCACTATATGACGTATAACGTTTTACACTATTACGATATAAGGTATAACGAAATGTTGCATCACTACGTGACGTACAACGATATATACTATTACGTCATATCGTATAACGTAATACTGCATCACTAAAAGACGTATGAAGTTATATACTACTACGTTATGAGGTACAAGGATATACTGCATCACTATATGACGTATAATGTTATTTTCTAATATGTTATAACGCATAACGTTATATCGCATCACTATATGACGTACAGCGTTATATAGTATTACGCTATAAGGTATAATGATATATTGCGTCACTATATGACGCATAACGTTATATCCTATTACACTATAAGGTATAACGGTATATTGCATCACTATATGACGTGTAACATTATATTGCATCACTATATGACGTAGAACGTTATATTGCATCACTATATACGTATAACGTTATAAACTATTACGCTATAAGGTTTAACGACATATTGCATCACTATATGACGTATAACGTTATATTCTAATTTGTTATAACGCAGAACGTTATATCGCATCACTATAGAACGTATAACGTTATATTGCATCACTATATGACGTATAACGTTATATACTATTACGTTATAACGCAGAACGTTATATCGCATCACTATAGGACGTATAACGTTATATTGCATCACTATATGACGTATAACGTTTTACACTATTACGCTATAAGGTATAACGATATGTTGCATCACTACGTGACGTACAACGATATATACTATTACGTCATAACGTATAACGTAATACTGCATCACTATATGAAGTATAACGTTATATACTATTACGCTACAACGTATAACGATATATTGCATCACTATATGACGTATGAAGTTATATACTACTACGTTATGAGGTATAAGGATGTACTGCATCACTATATGACGTATAACGTTATATTGCATCACTATATGCCGTATAACGTTATATTGCATCACTATATGACGTATAACGTTACATAATATTACGCTATATGGTATAACGATATATTGCGTCACTATATGACGTATAACGTTATATACTATTACGCTATAATGTATAACGATATATTGCATCACTATTTGACGTATAACGTTATATACAATTACGTTATAACATATAACGTTATAACGCATAACTATAGGACGTATAATGTTATATTCCATCACTATATGACGTATAACGTTATATACTATTACGTTATAACGTATAACGTTACATTGCATCACTATAGGACGTATAACGTTATATTGCATCACTATATGACGTATAACGTTATATACAATTACGTTATAACATATAACGTTATATCGCATCATTATATGACGTATAATGTTATATTCCATTACTATATGACGTATAACGTTATATACTATTACGTTATAACGTATAACGTTATATTGCATAACTATAAGACGTATAACGTTATATACTATTACGCTCTGAGGTATAACGATATATTGCATCACTATATGACGTATAACGTTATATACTAATATCTTATAACGCAGAACGTTATATCGCATCACTATAGGACGTATAACGTTATATTGCTTCACTATATGACGTATAACGTTATATACTATTACGCTATAAGGTATAACGCTTTATTGCATCACTGTATGACGTATAACGTTATATTGCATCACTATATGACGTATAACGTTATATACTAATACGTCATAACGCATAACGTTACATTGCATCACTATATGACGTATAACGTTATATGCTATTACGCTATAAGGTATAACGATATGTTGCATCACTATATGACGTATAACGTTATATACTACTACGTTATGAGGTATATGGATGTACTGCATCACTATATGACGTATAACGTTATATCGCATCACTATATGACGTATAACGTTATATAATATTACGCTATAAGGTATAACGTTATATTGCATCACAATATGACGTAGAACGTTATATTGCATCACAATATGACGTAGAACGTTATATTGCATCACTATATGACGTATAACGTTATATACTATAACGCTATAAGGTATAACGATATATTCCATCACTATATGACGTATAACATTATATTGCATCACTACATGACGTATAACGTTATATACTATTACGTTATAACGAATAACGTTTTATTGCATCACTGTATGACGTATAACGTTATATACTATTACGCTATAAGGTATAACGATATATTGCATCACTATATGACGTATAACATTATATTGCAACACAATATGACGTAGAACGTTATATTTCATCACTATATGACGTATAACGTTATATACTAATACGTTATAACACATAACGTTACATTGCATCACTATATGACCTATAACGTTATATAATATTACGCTATAAGGTATAACGATATATTGCTTCACTATATGACGTATAACGTTATATACTATTACGCTATAAGGTATAACGCTTTATTGCATCACTGTATGACGTATAACGTTATATTGCATCACTATATGACGTATAACGTTATATACTAATACGTCATAACGCATAACGTTACATTGCATCACTATATGACGTATAACGTTATATGCTATTACGCTATAAGGTATAACGATATGTTGCATCACTATATGACGTATAACGTTATATACTACTACGTTATGAGGTATATGGATGTACTGCATCACTATATGACGTATAACGTTATATCGCATCACTATATGACGTATAACGTTATATAATATTACGCTATAAGGTATAACGTTATATTGCATCACAATATGACGTAGAACGTTATATTTCATCACTATATGACGTATAACGTTATATTGCATCACTATATGAAGTATAACGTTATATACTATTACGCTACAAGGTATAACGATATATTGCATCACAATATGACGTATAACGTTATATACTAATATGTTATAACGCAGAACGTTATATCGCATCACTATAGGACGTATAACGTTACATTGCAACACTATATGACGTATAATGTTATATACTATTACGCTATAAGGTATAACGCTTTTTTGCATCACTATATGACGTATAACGTTATATTGCATCACTATATGACGTATAACGTTATATACTATTACGCTATAAGGTATAACGATATATTGCATCACTATATGACGTATAACGTTATATACTATTACGCTATAAGGTATAACGATATATTGCATCACTATATGGCGTGTAACATTATATTGCATCACTATATGACGTAGAACGTTATATTGCATCACTATATGACGTATAATGTTATATACTATTACGCTATAAGGTATAACGCTTTTTTGCAACACTATATGACGTATGACGATATATTGCATCACTATATGACGTATAACGTTTTACAATATTACGCTATAAGGTATAACGATATGTTGCATCACTATATGACGTACAACGATATATACTATTACGTCATAACGTATAACGTAATGCTGCATCACTATATGACGTATAAAGTTATATAATATTACGCTATAACGTATAACGATATATTGCATCACTATATGACGTATAATGTTATATACCTTTACGCTATAAGGTTAAACGCTTTCTTGCATCACTATATGACGTAGAACGTAATATTGCATCACTATATGACGTATAATGTTATTTACTGATATGTTATAACGCATAACGTTATATCGCATCACTATATGACGTATAACGTTATATAATATTACGCTATAAGGTATAACGATATATTGCTTCACTATATGACGTATAACGTTATATACTATTACGCTATAAGGTATAACGATATATTGCATCACTATATGACGTGTAACATTATATTGCATCACTATATGACGTAGAACGTTATATTGCATCACTATATGACGTATAATGTTATATACTATTACGTTATAACGAATAACGTTTTATTGCATCACTATATGACGTATAACGTTATATACTATTACGCTATAAGGTATAACGATATATTGCATCACTATATGACGTATAACATTATATTGCAACACAATATGACGTAGAACGTTATATTGCATCACTATATGACGTATAACGTTATATACTATTACGCTATACGGTATAACGATATATTGCATCACTATATGACGTATAACGCTATATTGCTTCACTATATGCCGTATAACGGTATATTGCATCTCTATATGTCGTATAATGTTATTTACTAATATTTTATAACGCATAACGTTATATCGTATCACTATATGACGTATAACGTTATATACTATTACGCTATAAGGTATAACGATGTACTGCATCTCTATGTGATGTATAACGTTATATAGCATCACTATATGACGTATAACGTTATATTGCATCGCTATATGCCGTATAACGTTGTATTGCATCACTATATGACGTATAACGTTATATGCTATTACGTTATAACGAATAACGTTGTATTGCATCACTATATGACGTATAACGTTATATTGCATCACTATATGCCGTATAACGTTATATTGCATCTCTATATGACTTATAATGTTATATACTAATATGTTATAACGCCGAACGTTATATCGCATCACTATAGGTCGCGTAACGTTATATTGCTTCACTATACGACGTATATCGTTATATACTATTACGTTATAACGAATAACGTTGTATTGCATCACTATATGTCGTATAACGTTATATACTATTACGCTATAAGGTATAACGATATATTGCTTCGCTATATGACGTATAACGTTATATACTATTACGCTATAAGGTATAACGATATATTGCATCACTATATGACGTGTAACATTATATTGCATCACTATATGACGTAGAACGTTATATCGCATCACTATAGGTCGCATAACGATATATTGCTTCACTATATGACGTATAACGTTATATACTATTACGCTATAAGGTATAACGATATATTGCATCACTATATGACGTATAATGTTATATACTATTACGCTATAAGGTATAACGCTTTTTTGCATCACTATATGACGTATAACGTTATATTTCATCACTATATGACGTACAACGTTATATACTATTACGCTATAAGGTATAACGATATATTGCTTCACTATATGACGTATAACGTCATATACTATTACGCTATAAGGTATAACGATATATTGCATCACAATATGACGTATAACGTTATATACTAATATGTTATAACGCAGAACGTTATATCGCGTCACTATAGGACGTATAACGTTACATTGCATCACTATATGACGTATAATGTTATATACTATTACACTATAAGGTATAACGATATATTGCATTACTATATGACGTATAATGTTATATACTATTACGCTATAAGGTATAACGCTTTTTTGCATCACTATATGACGTATAACGTTACATTTCATCACTATATGACGTACAACGTTATATACTATTACGCTATAAGGTATAACGATATATTGCTTCACTATATGACGTATAACGTCATATACTATTACGCTATAAGGTATAACGATATATTGCATCACTATATGACGTGTAACATTATATTGCATCACTATATGACGTAGTCCGTTATATTGCATCACTGTATGACGTATAATGTTATATACTATTACGCTATAAGCTATAACGCTTTTTTGCATCACTATATGACGTATAACGATATATTGCATCACTATATGACGTATAACGTTATATACAATTACGTTATAACATATAACGTTATAACGCATCACTATAGGACGTATAATGTTATATTCCATCACTATATGACGTATAACGTTATATACTATTACGTTATAACGTATAACGTTACATTGCATAACTATATGACGTATAACGTTATATACTACTACGTTATGCTGGAATAAAGTTATATTGCATCACTGTATTACGTATAACGTTATATACTATTACGTTATGATGTAATAACGTTATATTGCACCACTGTATGACGTATAACGTCATATACTATTACGCTATAAGGTATAACGCTTAATTGCACCACTATATGACGTATAACGTTATATTGCATCACTATATGACGTATAGCGTTATATACTATTACGCTATAAGGTATAACGTTATATTGCATCACTATATGACGTATAACGTTATATACTAATATGTTATAACGCAGAACGTTATATCGCATCACTGTAGGACGTATAACGTTATACTGCATCTCTATATGACGTATAATGTTATTTACTAATATGTTATAATGCATAACGTTGTATCGCATCACTATATGACGTATAACCTTATATGCTATTACGCTATAAGGTATAACGCTTTATTGCATCACTGTATGACGTATAACGTTATATTGCATCACTATATGACGTATAACGTTATATACTATTACGCTATAAGGTATAACGTTATATTGCATCACTATTTGCCGTATAACGTTATATACTATTACGCTATAAGGTATAACGCTTTATTGCATGGCTATATGACGTATAACGTTATATTGCATCACTATATGACGTATAACGTTATATACTATTACGCTCTAAGGTATAACGATGTATTGCATCACTATAGGAGGTATAACGTTATACTGCATCACTATATGACGTACAACGTTATATACTATTACGCTATAATGTATGACGATATATTGCATCACTATATGACGTATAACGTTATACACTATTACGCTATAAGGTATAACGCTTTATTGCATCACTATATGACGTATAACGATATATTGCATCACTATATGACGTATAACGATATATTGCATCACTATATGACGTATCACGTTATATAATATTACGCTATAAGGTATAACGTTATATTGCATCACAATATGACGTAGAACGTTATATTGCATCACAATATGACGTAGAACGTTATATTGCATCACTATATGACGTATAACGTTATATACTATAACGCTATAAGGTATAACGATATATTCCATCACTATATGACGTATAACATTATATTGCATCACTATATGACGTATAACGTTATATACTACTACGTTATAACGAATAACGTTTTATTGCATCACTGTATGACGTATAACGTTATATACTATTACGCTATAAGGTATAACGATATATTGCATCACTATATGACGTATAACATTATATTGCAACACAGTATGACGTAGAACGTTATATTTCATCACTATATGACGTATAACGTTATATACTAATACGTTATAACACATAACGTTACATTGCATCACTATATGACCTATAACGTTATATACTATTACGCTATAAGGTATAACGTTATAATGCATCACAATGTGACGTAGAACGTTATATTGCATCACAATATGACGTAGAACGTTATATTTCATCACTATATGACGTATAACGTTATATTGCATCACTATATGAAGTATAACGTTATATACTATTACGCTACAAGGTATAACGATATATTGCATCACAATATGACGTATAACGTTATATACTAATATGTTATAACGCAGAACGTTATATCGCATCACTATAGGACGTATAACGTTACATTGCAACACTATATGACGTATAATGTTATATACTATTACGCTATAAGGTATAACGCTTTTTTGCATCACTATATGACGTATAACGTTATATTGCATCACTATATGACGTATAACGTTATATACTATTACGCTATAAGGTATAACGATATATTGCATCACTATATGACGTATAAAGTTATATACTATTACGCTATAAGGTATAACGATATATTGCATCACTATATGGCGTGTAACATTATATTGCATCACTATATGACGTAGAACGTTATATTGCATAACTATATGACGTATAATGTTATATACTATTACGCTATAAGGTATAACGCTTTTTCGCAACACTATATGACGTATGACGATATATTGCATCACTATATGACGTATAACGTTTTACAATATTACGCTATAAGGTATAACGATATGTTGCATCACTATATGACGTACAACGATATATACTATTACGTCATAACGTATAACGTAATGCTGCATCACTATATGACGTATAAAGTTATATAATATTACGCTATAACGTATAACGATATATTGCATCACTATATGACGTATAATGTTATATACCTTTACGCTATAAGGTTAAACGCTTTCTTGCATCACTATATGACGTAGAACGTAATATTGCATCACTATATGACGTATAATGCTATATACTATTACGCTATAAGGTATAACGCTATATTGCATCACTATATGCCGTATAACGTTATATTGCATCTCTATATGACGTATAATGTTATTTACTAATATGTTATAACGCATAACGTTATATCGCATCACTATATGACGTATAACGTTATATAATATTACGCTATAAGGTATAACGATATATTGCTTCACTATATGACGTATAACGTTATATACTATTACGCTATAAGGTATAACGATATATTGCATCACTATATGACGTATAACGATATATTGCATCACTATATGACGTATCACGTTATATACTAATATGTTATAACGCAGAACGTTATATCGCATCACTATTGGACGTATAACGTTATATTGCATCACTATATGACGTATAACGTTATATACTATTACGTTATAACGCAGAACGTTATATCGCATCACTATAGGACGTATAACGTTATACTGCATCTCTATATGGCGTATAATGTTATTTACTAATATGTTATAATGCATAACGTTGTATCGCATCACTATATGACGTATAACGCTATATACTATTACGCTATAAGGTATAACGCTTTATTGCATCACTGTATGACGTATAACGTTATATTGCATCACTATATGACGTCTAACGTTATATACTAATATGTTATAACGCAGAACGTTATATCGCATCACTATAGAACGTATAACGTTATATTGCATCACTATATGACGTATAACGTTATATACTATTACGTTATAACGCAGAACGTTATATCGCATCACTATAGGACGTATAACGTTATATTGCATCACTATATGACGTATAACGTTATATACTATTACGCTATAAGGTATAACGTTATATTGCATCACTATTTGCCGTATAACGTTATATACTATTACGCTATAAGGTATAACGCTTTATTGCATCACTATATGACGTATAACGTTATATTGCATCACTATATGACGTATAACGTTATATACTATTACGCTATAAGGTATAACGTTATATTGCATCACTATATGACGTATAACGTTATATACTAATATGTTATAACGCAGAACGTTATATCGCATAACTGTAGGACGTATAACGATATACTGCATCTCTATATGACGTATAATGTTATTTACTAATATGTTATAATGCATAACGTTGTATCGCATCACTATATGACGTATAACCTTATATACTATTACGCTATAAGGTATAACGCTTTATTGCATCACTGTATGACGTATAACGTTATATTGCATCACTATATGACGTATAACGTTATATACTATTACGCTATAAGGTATAACGTTATATTGCATCACTATTTGCCGTATAACGTTATATACTATTACGCTATAAGGTATAACGCTTTATTGCATGGCTATATGACGTATAACGTTATATTGCATCACTATATGACGTATAACGTTATATACTATTACGCTCTAAGGTATAACGATGTATTGCATCATTATAGGAGGTATAACGTTATACTGCATCACTATTTGACGTACAAGGTTATATACTATTACGCTATAATGTATGACGATATATTGCATCACTATATGACGTATAACGTTATACACTATTACGCTATAAGGTATAACGCTTTATTGCATCACTATATGACGTATAACGATATATTGCATCACTATATGACGTATAACGTTATATACTATTACGCTCTAAGGTATAACGATGTATTGCATCACTATAGGACGTATAACGTTATATTGCATCACTATATGACGTATAACGTTTTACACTATTACGCTAAAAGTTATAACGATATGTTGCATCACTACGTGACGTACAACGATATATACTATTACGTCATAACGTATAACGTAATACTGCATCACTATATGAAGTATAACGTTATATACCATTACGCTATAACGTATAACGATATATTGCATCACTATATGACGTATGAAGTTATATACTACTACGTTATGAGGTATAAGGATGTACTGCATCACTATATGACGTATAACGTTATATACTATTACGCTCTAAGGTATAACGATATATTGCATCACTATATGACGTATAACGTTATATACGAATATCTTATAACGCAGAACGTTATATCGCATCACTATAGGACGTATAACGTTATATTGCTTCACTATATGACGTATAACGTTATATACTATTACGTTATGAAGTAATAACGTTTTATTGCATCACTATATGACGTATAACTTTATATACTACTACGCTATATGGTATAACGATATATTGCATCACTATATGACGTATAACGTTATATACTAATATGTTATAACGCAGAACGTTATATCGCATCACTATAGGACGTATAACGTTATATACTAATATCTTATGACGCAGAACGTTATAACGCATCACTATAGGACGTATAATGTTATATTCCATCACTATATGACGTATAACGTTATATACTATTACGTTATAACGTATAACGTTACATTGCATAACTATATGACGTATAACGTTATATACTACTACGTTATGCTGGAATAACGTTATATTGCATCACTGTATTACGTATAACATTATATACTATTACGTTATGAAGTAATAACGTTATATTGCACCACTGTATGACGCATAACGTCATATACTATTACGTTATAACGCATAACGTTATATGGCATCACTATAGGACGTATAACGTTATATTGCATCGCTGTATGCCGTATAACGTTGTATTGCATCACTATATGACGTATAACGTTTTACACTATTACGATATAAGGTATAACGAAATGTTGCATCACTACGTGACGTACAACGATATATACTATTACGTCATATCGTATAACGTAATACTGCATCACTAAAAGACGTATGAAGTTATATACTACTACGTTATGAGGTACAAGGATATACTGCATCACTATATGACGTATAATGTTATTTTCTAATATGTTATAACGCATAACGTTATATCGCATCACTATATGACGTACAGCGTTATATAGTATTACGCTATAAGGTATAATGATATATTGCGTCACTATATGACGCATAACGATATATCCTATTACACTATAAGGTATAACGGTATATTGCATCACTATATGACGTGTAACATTATATTGCATCACTATATGACGTAGAACGTTATATTGCATCACTATATACGTATAACGTTATAAACTATTACGCTATAAGGTTTAACGACATATTGCATCACTATATGACGTATAACGTTATATTCTAATTTGTTATAACGCAGAACGTTATATCGCATCACTATAGAACGTATAACGTTATATTGCATCACTATATGACGTATAACGTTATATACTATTACGTTATAACGCAGAACGTTATATCGCATCACTATAGGACGTATAACGTTATATTGCATCACTATATGACGTATAACGTTTTACACTATTACGCTATAAGGTATAACGATATGTTGCATCACTACGTGACGTACAACGATATATACTATTACGTCATAACGTATAACGTAATACTGCATCACTATATGAAGTATAACGTTATATACTATTACGCTACAACGTATAACGATATATTGCATCACTATATGACGTATGAAGTTATATACTACTACGTTATGAGGTATAAGGATGTACTGCATCACTATATGACGTATAACGTTATATTGCATCACTATATGCCGTATAACGTTATATTGCATCACTATATGACGTATAACGTTACATAATATTACGCTATATGGTATAACGATATATTGCGTCACTATATGACGTATAACGTTATATACTATTACGCTATAAGGTATAACGATATATTGCATCACTATATGACGTATAACATTATATTGCATCACTATATGACGTAGAACGTTATATACTATTACGTTATAAAGAATAACGTTGTATTGCATCACTATATGACGTATAACGTTATATACTATTACGCTATAAGGTATAACGTTATATTGCATCGCTATATGCCGTATAACGTTGTTTTGCATCACTATATGACGTATAACGTTATATACTATTACGATATAAGGTATAACGCTATATTGCATCACTATATGACGTATAACATTATATTGCATCACTATATGACGTAGAACGTTACATTGCATCACTATATGACGTATGAAGTTATATACTACTACGTTATGAGGTATAAGGATGTACTGCATCACTATATGACGTATAACGTTATATACTATTACGCTCTAAGGTATAACGATATATTGCATCACTATATGACGTATAACGTTATATACTAATATCTTATAACGCAGAACGTTATATCGCATCACTATAGGACGTATAACGTTATATTGCTTCACTATATGACGTATAACGTTATATACTATTACGTTATGAAGTAATAACGTTATATTGCATCACTATATGACGTATAACTTTATATACTACTACGCTATATGGTATAACGATATATTGCATCACTATATGACGTATAACGTTATATACTAATATGTTATAACGCAGAACGTTATATCGCATCACTATAGGACGTATAACGTTATATACTAATATCTTATGACGCAGAACGTTATAACGCATCACTATAGGACATATAATGTTATATTCCATCACTATATGACGTATAACGTTATATACTATTACGTTATAACGTATAACGTTACATTGCATAACTATATGACGTATAACGTTATATACTACTACGTTATGCTGGAATAACGTTATATTGCATCACTGTATTACGTATAACATTATATACTATTACGTTATGAAGTAATAACGTTATATTGCACCACTGTATGACGCATAACGTCATATACTATTACGTTATAACGCATAACGTTATATGGCATCACTATAGGACGTATAACGTTATATTGCATCGCTGTATGCCGTATAACGTTGTATTGCATCACTATATGACGTATAACGTTTTACACTATTACGATATAAGGTATAACGAATTGTTGCATCACTACGTGACGTACAACGATATATACTATTACGTCATATCGTATAACGTAATACTGCATCACTAAAAGACGTATGAAGTTATATACTACTACGTTATGAGGTACAAGGATATACTGCATCACTATATGACGTATAATGTTATTTTCTAATATGTTATAACGCATAACGTTATATCGCATCACTATATGACGTACAGCGTTATATAGTATTACGCTATAAGGTATAATGATATATTGCGTCACTATATGACGCATAACGTTATATCCTATTACACTATAAGGTATAACGGTATATTGCATCACTATATGACGTGTAACATTATATTGCATCACTATATGACGTAGAACGTTATATTGCATCACTATATACGTATAACGTTATAAACTATTACGCTATAAGGTTTAACGACATATTGCATCACTATATGACGTATAACGTTATATTCTAATTTGTTATAACGCAGAACGTTATATCGCATCACTATAGAACGTACAACGTTATATTGCATCACTATATGACGTATAACGTTATATACTATTACGTTATAACGCAGAACGTTACATCGCATCACTATAGGACGTATAACGTTATATTGCATCACTATATGACGTATAACGTTTTACACTATTACGCTATAAGGTATAACGATATGTTGCATCACTACGTGACGTACAACGATATATACTATTACGTCATAACGTATAACGTAATACTGCATCACTATATGAAGTATAACGTTATATACTATTACGCTACAACGTATAACGATATATTGCATCACTATATGACGTATGAAGTTATATACTACTACGTTATGAGGTATAAGGATGTACTGCATCACTATATGACGTATAACGTTATATTGCATCACTATATGCCGTATAACGTTATATTGCATCACTATATGACGTATAACGTTACATAATATTACGCTATATGGTATAACGATATATTGCGTCACTATATGACGTATAACGTTATATACTATTACGCTATAAGGTATAACGATATATTGCATCACTATATGACGTATAACATTATATTGCATCACTATATGACGTAGAACGTTATATACTATTACGTTATAAAGAATAACGTTCTATTGCATCACTATATGACGTATAACGTTATATACTATTACGCTATAAGGTATAACGTTATATTGCATCGCTATATGCCGTATAACGTTGTTTTGCATCACTATATGACGTATAACGATATATACTATTACGGTATAAGGTATAACGCTATATTGCATCACTATATGACGTATAACATTATATTGCATCACTATATGACGTAGAACGTTACATTGCATCACTATATGACGTATGAAGTTATATACTACTACGTTATGAGGTATAAGGATGTACTGCATCACTATATGACGTATAACGTTATATACTATTACGATATAAGGTATAACGCTATATTGCATCACTATATGACGTATAACATTATATTGCATCACTATATGACGTAGAACGTTACATTGCATCGCTATATGACGTATAACGTTATATACTATTACGCTATAAGGTATAACGATATATTGCATCACTATATGACGTATAACGTTATATACAATTACGTTATAACATATAACGTTATAACGCATAACTATAGGACGTATAATGTTATATTCCATCACTATATGACGTATAACGTTATATACTATTACGTTATAACGTATAACGTTACATTGCATAACTATATGACGTATAACGTTATATACTACTACGTTATGCTGGAATAACGTTATATTGCATCACCATATGACGTAGAACGTTATATTGCATCACTATATGACTTATAACGTTATATACTTTTACGCTATAAGGTATAACGATATATTGCATCACTATATGACGTATAACGTTATATACTATTACGCTATAAGGTATAACGTTACATTGCATCGCTATATGCCGTATAACGTTGTTTTGCATCACTATATGACGTATAACGTTATATACTATTACGATATAAGGTATAACGCTATATTGCATCACATTATGACGTATAACATTATATTGCATCACTATATGACGTAGAACGTTACATTGCATCGCTATATGACGTATAACGTTATATACTATTACGCTATAAGGTATAACGATATATTGCATCACTATATGACGTATAACGTTATATACAATTACGTTATAACATATAACGTTATAACGCATAACTATAGGACGTATAATGTTATATTCCATCACTATATGACGTATAACGTTATATACTATTACGTTATAACGTATAACGTTACATTGCATCACTATAGGACGTATAACGTTATATTGCATCACTATATGACGTATAACGTTATATACAATTACGTTATAACATATAACGTTATATCGCATCACTATAGGTCGCGTAACGTTATATTGCTTCACTATACGACGTATATCGTTATATACTATTACGTTATAACGAATAACGTTGTATTGCATCACTATATGTCGTATAACGTTATATACTATTACGCTCTGAGGTATAACGATATATTGCATCACTATATGACGTATAACGTTATATACTAATATCTTATAACGCAGAACGTTATATCGCATCACTATAGGACGTATAACGTTATATTGCTTCACTATATGACGTATAACGTTATATACTATTACGCTATAAGGTATAACGCTTTATTGCATCACTGTATGACGTATAACGTTATATTGCATCACTATATGACGTATAACGTTATATACTAATACGTCATAACGCATAACGTTACATTGCATCACTATATGACGTATAACGTTATATGCTATTACGCTATAAGGTATAACGATATGTTGCATCACTATATGACGTATAACGTTATATACTACTACGTTATGAGGTATATGGATGTACTGCATCACTATATGACGTATAACGTTATATCGCATCACTATATGACGTATAACGTTATATAATATTACGCTATAAGGTATAACGTTATATTGCATCACAATATGACGTAGAACGTTATATTGCATCACAATATGACGTAGAACGTTATATTGCATCACTATATGACGTATAACGTTATATACTATAACGCTATAAGGTATAACGATATATTCCATCACTATATGACGTATAACATTATATTGCATCACTATATGACGTATAACGTTATATACTATTACGTTATAACGAATAACGTTTTATTGCATCACTGTATGACGTATAACGTTATATACTATTACGCTATAAGGTATAACGATATATTGCATCACTATATGACGTATAACATTATATTGCAACACAATATGACGTAGAACGTTATATTTCATCACTATATGACGTATAACGTTATATACTAATACGTTATAACACATAACGTTACATTGCATCACTATATGACCTATAACGTTATATAATATTACGCTATAAGGTATAACGATATATTGCTTCACTATATGACGTATAACGTTATATACTATTACGCTATAAGGTATAACGCTTTATTGCATCACTGTATGACGTATAACGTTATATTGCATCACTATATGACGTATAACGTTATATACTAATACGTCATAACGCATAACGTTACATTGCATCACTATATGACGTATAACGTTATATGCTATTACGCTATAAGGTATAACGATATGTTGCATCACTATATGACGTATAACGTTATATACTACTACGTTATGAGGTATATGGATGTACTGCATCACTATATGACGTATAACGTTATATCGCATCACTATATGACGTATAACGTTATATAATATTACGCTATAAGGTATAACGTTATATTGCATCACAATATGACGTAGAACGTTATATTGCATCACAATATGACGTAGAACGTTATATTTCATCACTATATGACGTATAACGTTATATTGCATCACTATATGAAGTATAACGTTATATACTATTACGCTACAAGGTATAACGATATATTGCATCACAATATGACGTATAACGTTATATACTAATATGTTATAACGCAGAACGTTATATCGCATCACTATAGGACGTATAACGTTATATCGCATCACTATATGACGTATAACATTATATTGCAACACAATATGACGTAGAACGTTATATTTCATCACTATATGACGTATAACGTTATATACTAATACGTTATAACACATAACGTTACATTGCATCACTGTATGACCTATAACGTTATATAATATTACGCTATAAGGTATAACGATATATTGCTTCACTATATGACGTATAATGTTATATACTATTACGCTATAAGGTATAACGCTTTTTTGCATCACTATATGACGTATAACGTTATATTGCATCACTATATGACGTATAACGTTATATACTATTACGCTATAAGGTATAACGATATATTGCATCACTATATGACGTATAACGTTATATACTATTACGCTATAAGGTATAACGATATATTGCGTCACTATATGGCGTGTAACATTATATTGCATCACTATATGACGTATGAAGTTATATACTACTACGTTATGAGGTATAAGGATGTACTGCATCACTATATGACGTATAACGTTATATACTATTACGATATAAGGTATAACGCTATATTGCATCACTATATGACGTATAACATTATATTGCATCACTATATGACGTAGAACGTTACATTGCATCGCTATATGACGTATAACGTTATATACTATTACGCTATAAGGTATAACGATATATTGCATCACTATATGACGTATAACGTTATATACAATTACGTTATAACATATAACGTTATAACGCATAACTATAGGACGTATAATGTTATATTCCATCACTATATGACGTATAACGTTATATACTATTACGTTATAACGTATAACGTTACATTGCATAACTATATGACGTATAACGTTATATACTACTACGTTATGCTGGAATAACGTTATATTGCATCACCATATGACGTAGAACGTTATATTGCATCACTATATGACTTATAACGTTATATACTTTTACGCTATAAGGTATAACGATATATTGCATCACTATATGACGTATAACGTTATATACTATTACGCTATAAGGTATAACGTTACATTGCATCGCTATATGCCGTATAACGTTGTTTTGCATCACTATATGACGTATAACGTTATATACTATTACGATATAAGGTATAACGCTATATTGCATCACATTATGACGTATAACATTATATTGCATCACTATATGACGTAGAACGTTACATTGCATCGCTATATGACGTATAACGTTATATACTATTACGCTATAAGGTATAACGATATATTGCATCACTATATGACGTATAACGTTATATACAATTACGTTATAACATATAACGTTATAACGCATAACTATAGGACGTATAATGTTATATTCCATCACTATATGACGTATAACGTTATATACTATTACGTTATAACGTATAACGTTACATTGCATCACTATAGGACGTATAACGTTATATTGCATCACTATATGACGTATAACGTTATATACAATTACGTTATAACATATAACGTTATATCGCATCACTATAGGTCGCGTAACGTTATATTGCTTCACTATACGACGTATATCGTTATATACTATTACGTTATAACGAATAACGTTGTATTGCATCACTATATGTCGTATAACGTTATATACTATTACGCTCTGAGGTATAACGATATATTGCATCACTATATGACGTATAACGTTATATACTAATATCTTATAACGCAGAACGTTATATCGCATCACTATAGGACGTATAACGTTATATTGCTTCACTATATGACGTATAACGTTATATACTATTACGCTATAAGGTATAACGCTTTATTGCATCACTGTATGACGTATAACGTTATATTGCATCACTATATGACGTATAACGTTATATACTAATACGTCATAACGCATAACGTTACATTGCATCACTATATGACGTATAACGTTATATGCTATTACGCTATAAGGTATAACGATATGTTGCATCACTATATGACGTATAACGTTATATACTACTACGTTATGAGGTATATGGATGTACTGCATCACTATATGACGTATAACGTTATATCGCATCACTATATGACGTATAACGTTATATAATATTACGCTATAAGGTATAACGTTATATTGCATCACAATATGACGTAGAACGTTATATTGCATCACAATATGACGTAGAACGTTATATTGCATCACTATATGACGTATAACGTTATATACTATAACGCTATAAGGTATAACGATATATTCCATCACTATATGACGTATAACATTATATTGCATCACTATATGACGTATAACGTTATATACTATTACGTTATAACGAATAACGTTTTATTGCATCACTGTATGACGTATAACGTTATATACTATTACGCTATAAGGTATAACGATATATTGCATCACTATATGACGTATAACATTATATTGCAACACAATATGACGTAGAACGTTATATTTCATCACTATATGACGTATAACGTTATATACTAATACGTTATAACACATAACGTTACATTGCATCACTATATGACCTATAACGTTATATAATATTACGCTATAAGGTATAACGATATATTGCTTCACTATATGACGTATAACGTTATATACTATTACGCTATAAGGTATAACGCTTTATTGCATCACTGTATGACGTATAACGTTATATTGCATCACTATATGACGTATAACGTTATATACTAATACGTCATAACGCATAACGTTACATTGCATCACTATATGACGTATAACGTTATATGCTATTACGCTATAAGGTATAACGATATGTTGCATCACTATATGACGTATAACGTTATATACTACTACGTTATGAGGTATATGGATGTACTGCATCACTATATGACGTATAACGTTATATCGCATCACTATATGACGTATAACGTTATATAATATTACGCTATAAGGTATAACGTTATATTGCATCACAATATGACGTAGAACGTTATATTGCATCACAATATGACGTAGAACGTTATATTTCATCACTATATGACGTATAACGTTATATTGCATCACTATATGAAGTATAACGTTATATACTATTACGCTACAAGGTATAACGATATATTGCATCACAATATGACGTATAACGTTATATACTAATATGTTATAACGCAGAACGTTATATCGCATCACTATAGGACGTATAACGTTATATCGCATCACTATATGACGTATAACATTATATTGCAACACAATATGACGTAGAACGTTATATTTCATCACTATATGACGTATAACGTTATATACTAATACGTTATAACACATAACGTTACATTGCATCACTGTATGACCTATAACGTTATATAATATTACGCTATAAGGTATAACGATATATTGCTTCACTATATGACGTATAATGTTATATACTATTACGCTATAAGGTATAACGCTTTTTTGCATCACTATATGACGTATAACGTTATATTGCATCACTATATGACGTATAACGTTATATACTATTACGCTATAAGGTATAACGATATATTGCATCACTATATGACGTATAACGTTATATACTATTACGCTATAAGGTATAACGATATATTGCGTCACTATATGGCGTGTAACATTATATTGCATCACTATATGACGTAGAACGTTATATTGCATCACTATATGACGTATAATGTTATATACTATTACGCTATAAGGTATAACGCTTTTTTGCAACACTATATGACGTATGACGATATATTGCATCACTATATGACGTATAACGTTTTACAATATTACGCTATAAGGTATAACGATATGTTGCATCACTATATGACGTACAACGATATATACTATTACGTCATAACGTATAACGTAATGCTGCATCACTATATGACGTATAAAGTTATATAATATTACGCTATAACGTATAACGATATATTGCATCACTATATGACGTATAATGTTATATACCTTTACGCTATAAGGTTAAACGCTTTCTTGCATCACTATATGACGTAGAACGTAATATTGCATCACTATATGACGTATAATGTTATTTACTGATATGTTATAACGCATAACGTTATATCGCATCACTATATGACGTATAACGTTATATAATATTACGCTATAAGGTATAACGATATATTGCTTCACTATATGACGTATAACGTTATATACTATTACGCTATAAGGTATAACGATATATTGCATCACTATATGACGTGTAACATTATATTGCATCACTATATGACGTAGAACGTTATATTGCATCACTATATGACGTATAATGTTATATACTATTACGTTATAACGAATAAAGTTTTATTGCATCACTATATGACGTATAACGTTATATACTATTACGCTATAAGGTATAACGATATATTGCATCACTATATGACGTATAACATTATATTGCAACACAATATGACGTAGAACGTTATATTGCATCACTATATGACGTATAACGTTATATACTATTACGCTATACGGTATAACGATATATTGCATCACTATATGACGTATAACGCTATATTGCTTCACTATATGCCGTATAACGGTATATTGCATCTCTATATGTCGTATAATGTTATTTACTAATATTTTATAACGCATAACGTTATATCGTATCACTATATGACGTATAACGTTATATACTATTACGCTATAAGGTATAACGATGTACTGCATCTCTATGTGATGTATAACGTTATATAGCATCACTATATGACGTATAACGTTATATTGCATCGCTATATGCCGTATAACGTTGTATTGCATCACTATATGACGTATAACGTTATATGCTATTACGTTATAACGAATAACGTTGTATTGCATCACTATATGACGTATAACGTTATATTGCATCACTATATGCCGTATAACGTTATATTGCATCTCTATATGACTTATAATGTTATATACTAATATGTTATAACGCCGAACGTTATATCGCATCACTATAGGTCGCGTAACGTTATATTGCTTCACTATACGACGTATATCGTTATATACTATTACGTTATAACGAATAACGTTGTATTGCATCACTATATGTCGTATAACGTTATATACTATTACGCTATAAGGTATAACGATATATTGCTTCGCTATATGACGTATAACGTTATATACTATTACGCTATAAGGTATAACGATATATTGCATCACTATATGACGTGTAACATTATATTGCATCACTATATGACGTAGAACGTTATATCGCATCACTATAGGTCGCATAACGATATATTGCTTCACTATATGACGTATAACGTTATATACTATTACGCTATAAGGTATAACGATATATTGCATCACTATATGACGTATAATGTTATATACTATTACGCTATAAGGTATAACGCTTTTTTGCATCACTATATGACGTATAACGTTATATTTCATCACTATATGACGTACAACGTTATATAATATTACGCTATAAGGTATAACGATATATTGCTTCACTATATGACGTATAACGTCATATACTATTACGCTATAAGGTATAACGATATATTGCATCACAATATGACGTATAACGTTATATACTAATATGTTATAACGCAGAACGTTATATCGCGTCACTATAGGACGTATAACGTTACATTGCATCACTATATGACGTATAATGTTATATACTATTACACTATAAGGTATAACGATATATTGCATTACTATATGACGTATAATGTTATATACTATTACGCTATAAGGTATAACGCTTTTTTGCATCACTATATGACGTATAACGTTACATTTCATCACTATATGACGTACAACGTTATATACTATTACGCTATAAGGTATAACGATATATTGCTTCACTATATGACGTATAACGTCATATACTATTACGCTATAAGGTATAAC